>NC_090189.1:15476125-15716125 GCF_024679245.1 Pseudorasbora parva | reverse complement strand
TGTTCAGAACGTTCAGAGAACATTCAAAAGGAACGTTCCATTAATGTTTACATAACCAAATGCTTGAATTCACAGAACATTCAGAAGAAGAAGAAGAAAAAATAACTAAATGGGAACGTTATTTTTTTATTTATTTGAACATTAGCTGAGTGTGACAAGTGTAGATCATTGCCAGTATCATTTCACACTGTAAAATCAAAACATTTCTGTTTTTCTTTTGTAGATGCAAGGCTTTTTTTACCTATGCTCATCAAATCATATAATGAAGTAAAACATGAGCTAAGATCTTCCATTATACTGTTGATTCAGTCGCTTACAAATTGCAGTGCCATTTTGACTCAGTATCTCCATATTTGTGAATTTACACAACTTGTTGATATAGTCTGTGTGATCTTGGACTGTGTTGATTCTGTCTAATTTGGCCTTGATTAGCGCTTGGAGCGGAGTGTTTTTGACAGCTCACTAATGTTGATTCAGTCTGAGGCCCATTAGCATGTGCTGTTGATTTGATTTCTCTGCTGTTGGTTTTCCAGTGCTGAGCTGCTGTCAGCCATCTCCACCGGTCTGTTAGCCGTTCACATCAGGATCTGTTCCACCGAGGGACTGCTGTTTGTATACTTCCAAAGATATTGATCCTCCGCAGAAGGGAAAACATTAGCGCTAGCATGGGCTAGCACCAGGGCGCACTAGGTAAATAGCTTTGTCAGGTCTGAAGAATCCAGTCCCGTCAAGGAAACGAATTGCTGCTGTATTTGCCGAGCATTCGCTGGAGGTGATCTCCAGCTAGGCAGCTTCACGGCAGGCTGATCGACGGGGTGTCAGAGTGGCTTCCCGCCGCGCTCTGGTGTGTTCACTGCTTAGACACAGTGCTGTGATTATAGTGCTTCATAGTGTTTTGTGTGTGAATGTCTTAAACTGAGGGCACTTTTGGCCCCTTCGAACTTCTACAAATAAAGTAAATAAATAAATCTTATCCTCTGTGGGACTAATTATTAAATAACAGCGAGAAATATAGACATTATATATTTAAGACTCATTTATATTAATATTTTTGAATCATTTTCCAAAAGTATTTTTTTTTTTTAAAAATCACTGGTGGTTGAGGAGATTGCCCCCTTCTATGTAAAGCGCTTTGAGTGCCTAGAAAAGCGCTATATAAATCAAACGCATTATTATTATTATTATTTTTTTTTTAATCTGACCTTTGACCTTTTTAGGGTTTCGTCATGTATAACTAACTTTGTCCTATAGGGTAAACTATTTTTGGTACTACAAATTGTCTGAAGCTTCACACACATTCAAATGCGTTTTTGTTATCAAGTAGTTAAAATGTCATCCATCCACTATTAATGTCCAATAATGGAAATACTTATAGGTTAATAATTTAGTTTTTGAATATGCGTGTGCGTTGATGTTCTTCTATCCCGGGTTTGAGCCTGAATGCACACTGACTCATGGGAACATACGTCATCGTGGGGACCTAAATTGAGGACCCTATGAGAAAACTATTTTATAAATCATAAAGATTTTTTTTTTTGTTGAAAATGTAAAAATGCAGAAAATTTTGATTTAGGGGTAGGGTTAGTGTCAAGGGATAGAATATACAGTTTGTACTGTATAAAAAAAGACATTAGGTCTATGGAAAGTCCCCACAAAGATAGTAAACCAGGCTTGTGTGGCTCTGATAAACTCTAAATTATGCTGGCAAAATATCCCCACAAGGACTGTAATATCTAAAATCCTTGACCTTGTGGGGACATTTTTTGGTCCCCATGAGTAAACAGCTTATAAGTCATACATACCTACATACTAAGTAAATCATTTTCACTGGCAAAATTGTCGGTTGTGATGGAAATTACACCACAATTAAGGATTCATTTGTTTAAAAATGTATGTAAATAATTTAATCACATTGCATTTAAAAAAAAATTACTTCTACTCTTTCTAAAACACTCATCTTATTTTCACAGTTTTACTATTGAAGGTCTGGATTTAGACCAAGGTAAATGAAAATAAATAAAATCAAAAACAGTAATAAAATCTTATTCAAAAGCATTTTGGACAGTAGCAGAAACAATCTGCATCTTTCCTGAATGCTCATGCTTTTTCAGCCAAACGTATTCTCTCTTTTTTGGCTATTTATGCGTAGAACGCCTTGTCTGTAGTATCAAATTGACAAACTGACACCTTGCTTCTAGTTTTAATTCACCCAAGAAGTACCGCACTATGCGGTCTATTTCTAGATTGTTCCAAAATAAGCCGCCTTCATTCACAGATGATGCTTTTTGGTGTGATATTAGGCCTAAAAAAGGATCAATAGATTAATTGAAGTTGTCAGATCAGCTCCCTCTTTATGTCATGAATTTGCCATTTAAAGGGAAGTGCCAGTGGGGGGTTGGCATTAACCAGACACCTAAAGGGCACGTCATTAATCACCATCCTATGTAGGTGGGCACATGGACCAACCACTGAATCCGTGTGTAACATAGCAGAGAACCTTTGCACAAATAGCATATCAAGCGATGATCAAAATCGGTGACTCTTGTCGCTACCCTGCACTTCTTTTTGCCACTACAGTGTTGAAAATGAGTAATTCTGAGATAAAGTCTTAATGCAGACCTAGAGTTACCTCAGAATGGATGCCTGGCGCACCAGCTCTTGGTTGAAAAACTAACAATCCCTGTTTATTTTGATGAAATATTTCCATTTTTTAAAGACTGAGAATGGTCCAGTCTCACAGGTGACATCCAGCTGCACATCCATTCATTATGAATAATGTGCTTATATGAAAAAGATATTTCACATTTCATCACATTTTACAGCACTGTAGTGCCAAGTATTTGTATTTATTTATTTATTTTCAACAGCCAAGGCCAGATTTTAGTCTGTGACCGTGTCAAAGGTGAATGAAAAAGTTTGTTTTAATTATTTGTATTATTATTGCAAATGAAGAACGAATGATGTTACTTGTGAACTGACCAGAGGTCAAATGTTTTTCATATGAATCTGAGATGAGCTCTCATTTCCCTCATCTTCCATATGCCCAGAATTTTCAAGGATTCGTGTTAACAAAAGTACAGACATTTTCACACAAATGCATTGGCACTCTCAAACAACACAAACATGAACACACACGCACACCCCTACTGAGATATATACGCACATTTCTGCATGGATTGAGAAGGACACGCACAGACTCACGCACAGACAGCCTTGCGGGCAGCATATGAATATTTAACAGTAGCTTCTCTCTGAGCGTAGAGCCTGCCAGTCATTGTCAAATAGGACTTAATCTTTTCAATTTCTGGGTGCAAATATTCACACTGGCTGCTGTTTGTCTGCCCCATTAATGAGCCTCTCCCCCATAATCCTCAGCTGCTAATTCAAGTGGCTGCTGGGGCGGCCAGCCAGGGGAGAACAGGGCACAACCGCACATACAGAGCTCAGATTATTCCTCCCCTCACAAGCTCTTTCTCCCCCCCTTCTGTATCTGACTCGCTGTCGTCCTTTACATTTCTTTCCTCTTTTCTGTTTCACTTTCTCGCTCTTGTTTTCTTGCTCATTTTCATCCGTCGTTCCATTCATCAGTCATTCCCTGTGCCCTTCGTTGTGTCCTCTTATCTATCCTCATTCTGTCTTTCCTTCTTTGTAAGCTTTGGCTGCTTTTCATAATTTATGATTTATGCATCTATTCTCAGATGTTTTTGCAACAGCCCTCAACTGTAAATAATGATTTTTAGATTAAGTGAATGACATGAAGGAATGGCCAAAGGTTTACTTGATTGTAGGTTTTTTTTTTTTTTTTTGGGAAGTTCTGACAAATTGCAACTTTTTTGCATGTAATGCAGTCTTTTGATTATACTCAAGTATATATTTATACACTGCTCAGCCAAAAAAGAAAAGAAAAAAGAAGTTTCTGTTTGGATATAAATTGGCAAATGCTTGGATCATTATTGCAGTGATTTTTGTTTCTAGCATGTTATATGTTTGGCAACAGTTCTTCAAACCCTAATTGATGGATTGTGTAGCTTTTCATTTCTTAAACAACCATGAAGGAAGACAAATTATGGCCATATTCCAGGATGACAATGTCAAGATTCATTAGGCTCAAACTGTGAAAGAATGGTTGAGAGGGAGCATGAAGAATCATTTTCCAGACCTTAAATTCATTGAAAGTCTTTGGGATGTGCTGGAGGTGACTTTACAGAGCGCTGGACTCTTGCATTGTAAATAAAAGATCTGGACCAAAGATTGATGCACCTCTTGATAGAAATAACATCACAGCATTTGTTTTTTTATCAAGAGTTTGAAAGATGAAGTGAATAACACTGATTTTCTCTTCATAACGGCACCTGTTAGTGGGTGGGATATATTAGGCAGCAAGCGAACATTTTGTCTTCAAAGTTGATGTGTTAGAAGCAGGAAAAAGGGGCAAGCGTAAGGATTTGAGTGAGTTTGACAAGAGCCAAACTGTGATGGCTAGACGACTGGATCAGAGCATCTCCAAAACTGCCGCTCTTGTAGGGTTTTCCCGGTCTGCAGTGGTCAGTATCTATCAAGTGGTCCAAGGAAGGAACAGTGGTGAACCAGAGACTGGGTCATGGGTGGCCAAGGCTCATTGATGCACGTGAGGAACGAAGGCTGGCCCGTGTGGTCCAATCAAATAGACGAGTTACTGTAGCTCAAACTGTTCAAGACGATAATGCTGGTCCTGATAGAAAGGTGACAGAATACACAGTGCATCGCAGTTTGTTGCGTATGGGGATGCATAGCTGCAGATCGGTCAGGGTGTCCATACTGACTCCTGCCCACCGCCGAAAGCACCAACAATGGGCACGTGAGGATCAGAACTGGACCACAGAGGAATGGAAGAAGATGGCCTGGTCTAAGGAATCACGTTTTCTTTTACGTGGATGGCCGGGTGCGTGTGCATGGCTTACCTGGGGAACACATGGCACCAGGATGCACTATGGGAAGAAGGCAAGCCGTTGGAAGCAGTTTGATGCTTTTGTCAATGTTCTGCTGGGGAACCTTGGGTCCTGCCATCCATGTGGATGTTACTTTGACACATACCACCTACCTAAGCATTGTTGCAGACCATGTACACCCTTTCATGGAAAGGGTATTCCCTGGTGGCTGTGGCCTCTTTCAGCAGGATAATGCACTCTGCCACAAAGCAAAAATGGTTCAGGAATGGTTTGAGGAGCACAACAGCATGTTTGAGGTGTTGACTGGCCTCCAAAAAACGCAGATCTCAATCCAATCGAGCATCTGTGGGATGTGCTGAACAAACCAATCTGATCCATGGAGACCCCACCTCACAACTTACAGGACTTAGAGGAACTGCTGCTAACATCTTGTGCCAGATATCACAGCACACCTTCAGGGGTCTAGTGCAGTCCATGCCGTGACGGGTCAGGGCTGTTTTGGCAGCAAAAGTGGGACACACAATATTAGGAGGGTGGTCATAATGTTATATAATGCTATATATACACACACAGGTTTTTAAAACCTTGAGAAACATTTATTAGCACATGAATGTTGTTAGTATTTTGACAGAATACATTGAAATTGCCATCAATGGAGAAAGAGGGTCATTAGCTAGTTTAGTTATTGTTTATAGGATGAGTATTCATGCAATGTTGTCAATAGTTAAACACCAGGTGCTTTTCTATCTATGACATGTTGATTCTCTCTCTTTTTTTAAAAAAAAAACATCGGATTAAGGACATAATATTGAAACATTTAAAATAGCCATCTCTGGGCAGCAAACTTTGATTTCCAATAAATAAATAAAAATGTAAATGTTGTAAAAATACAATATTAAACTTCAACCAAGCCTAGGAAGCTAAAGTCCAGCTTAATTTCATTGTTCCTCCCACATTAAAATGTAATTTTAATTACATGTAATTTGATCTAATTTCTTTTAGGCCCATGTCTCATTATTCCAGAGCAGATCTTAGCAGGTGTCATTTTCTTCTTGATTTGCAGTTGTTGTTGTTTTTTTCCTGTCATCTTGCTACACTTATGCCTCTCATCTTTGCTCTCTGTATATCCAGCCTGTCTCTCACCCTACTCCTCTCCATCATGCTAAGCAGTCAGAGCCATTTAACTAAATGCACCTTCAGTCAGTCCATTAGTGTGTTATGGGGGTGGGTTGGTGCTCTGGCCGTGGTGTCTGACCCCCCCAACCCTCTCTGATTAATGGAGTATATGAGGGCAGAGGCAGAACCCCCAACACACACACACACACACACACACACACACACATACACACACACTCATTACCTCATTAAGATGGACCAAAGGCTGCAGGTAATCTCTCATCATGCCTCAGTGACAGGGTCTGTACTCTACACACACACACACACACACACACACACACACACACACACACACACACACACACACACACACACACACACACACACACACACACACTGTTAGTTAAAAATAAAATAAATTAATACTTTTATTTAGCAAGTAGGCTGGCAAGTAGTCAAAAGTAACCATAAACACATATCTACTCTTACAAAAGATTTTTAGTTCAAATACTGTTCTTTTGAATTGTCTATTCATCAAAGAAAATGTCTATCCTTAAAAAAACGTAATGGTTTCCACAAAAAATTTAAGCAGAACAACTGTTTTTACTGATAATCAGAAATGTTGCTTGAGCAGAAAATCATCTTTTTTTAGAAAAAAAGGTATTTTAACTGTGATAATATTTTAAAGTATAATAATATACCGTATTTGTTTTACTGTTTTTGATCAAATAAATGCTGTCTTGGTGAGAATAAGAGAATCACCAAGAGTCAAAAACAAACCCTAAATAATTGACCGGTATAGTTTATAATTAATATAATTAGCCCATTTTTACTTATCCTCGATGATCCAATCCTGTCTGAGTGTGAACTTCTGGGACATTCTGCTAAACTTCATATGTGTTGCACAGGGGGGGAAAAAAGAACAAAATTAAGTCACTTTTGTATGACATGAAAGTGACTAAATGATATAAAAATTTTCATGGTAAATTATTTCTATAAAATAGGGGTCTTTCACAGCAAGTGATTGTAAGTCTGGTATATAATAACTGGTATATAAAGTCATTAAATTATAAGTATATGTTATTTATGCATTGGTTTGAGTAGAGCCAACTTAAATTAAACAAATAAGTTCAACCAATTAACTTAGAACTTTTTTTCTTATTTGAGTTTACAAACCTGACACATTTTAAGTGAGCTGAATGGGATTTTGTTTTGTTTTGTTGTTGTTGTATGAATTAGTTTCTTTTAATTTAGACAAACTTAAATTTAGTTGAAACTGGGCTGGGAGTTCCTAGCATGTTTTGCATTGGGAGAATAAATGCTAAAATTAAGTGTATTTTTTGTGTAAGATATAATGATTAATGTTTAGCTATGCTAATTTAGAACGTTTCCATTATGAGGGTTTTTTTGTAGGGTTATTATTATGGTGATGAATGGAGCATAAGCTTGGTTTGAAAAAAGATCGCCTTTTTTCCACCGAACTTTCCTCAGGAATTAAGAGCCGTAGTTGCTATGCTATGATGATGCAATCAAAGCATTGTTACCAATTAGCAATTTAGCATTTATTGAATTAGCTAATAAAAGCTACACTGTAAAAAATAATTTAGAAAAAAAGTTACCTGGTTGCCTTAAAATTTTGAGTTCATTGAAATTAAATTTTTGAGTTAATACAATGAACATTTTTTTGAGATTCGACAACCTTTATGAAAATATTATTAAAAGATTTTGTAAGAATATTGGGTAATTGTGTGTTTTATTTCTGAAAACGCAGTGAAACATGCCAAATAGTGCTATTTTCATGATTTATCAAATTTTTTATGTGGTTTAGATACAATCATTTTTTGAGTTTCTATTTATTAAACAAATGTCCTTCATTGTATCAACTCAAATGTTTAATTTCAATAAACTCAAAATTTTAAGGCAACCAGGTTACTTACTTTTTTAAGTTAAACCAATAATTTTTACAGTGTAGCCAAGTTACCACTACTAAAACTATTTAAGTTGATTACATGATCATTTTAAGTTAAATGTATGAATTTGCTTACTCAAATATTTCAAATTAAGCGCAGTTATATGTACAAGTACAAAATCTGCAAGTTCTGCTTACTTGATCTTAAAATTCCATAACTTAAAAATGTAACCAATTACCTCAATATTTTTATTTTGTCAGCTGATTAGGGTTTACAGTGTACATTACATGTTAAAATCACGGTGGGAAACATACTGTGGGTGAACTCTGAAATGTAGCTTGGGTTTAAAAACCATATTTATATATTTGAATCAATCAATAGGTGGACCCCTTGCATTTCCTGTTTTTCCTCATCTGTCAACCATGGCCATAGCGGTAAGTGACAGTTCAGTGGGGCTTCTGACCAGATGGTTTCCACCAAACTCTAACTGTTTGGTGGCTGTTAATAAGTTTCTTGGTGTTTTAGTGGGTGTGAGAGAGTGTTGAAAGTGTGAATGTCTGTGTGTATTTATACTCATCAGGGTAGGGGTCTCGCATTGGTGTTCTGAGGGTAGTTTGGGTGTTAATGGAGAGAGCTTAGATTAGAACAGATAAGTGCGATGGACAGGGCTGTCGATAAAAGGCCCTGTGAGAGTGTGTGTGTGTGTGTGTGTGTGTGTGTGTGTGTGTGTGTGTGTGTGTGTGTGTGTGTGTGTGTGTGTGTGTGTGTGTGTGTGTGTGTGTGTGTGTGTGTGTGTGTGTGTGTGTGTGTGTGTGTGTGTGTGTGTGTGTGTGTGTGTGTGTGTGCGCACTTACTCCACTCAGACAGATCAGCTCTTCAGAGAAGTCTTGCTCCGTGGATAGATACAGAGTCCTTCTTTTTCTCATCTGTATTCACATGTTTTTCTATGTGAGAATTAACACGCATGTGCCTGCCTGTAAGTAGCGCCCCCCCCCCCCCCCCTTCGCCACCCCACCCTGTGGTGTCCGGCTGTGTGACGGCTCCCCTGACAGGCAGCAGTAATGCCCTCTCTGATCTCTGTGAAATTGCCGGGCTGCTTTCAGCAGCTGAGGACTCGCTAGAGACAAACCGCCTTTTAATTCCCAGCGCCAGAGGTGAGAGAGAGGGAGGCCCCTGGGACAGCTACCAATCAACCATCCATCACACTGACCGACCCCCACTATCGCATCCCGGCTCGCAGCCCCCTCCAGGCCTACCCCAGCTTGCTGCCTCAGCCCTGGGGAGTCATGTACCCCTTTGGTAGATGGATACGGTAGGCGGAGGGATGGGAGGGGGGCGCAAATCGGAATGCTTGAGATGCCTGTTCACCTCTTCTCCCTTCTCCTACCTTTCAAGACTAATGGCACTTTGGGGTGAGAGTGTGTCTGTCTGTCTGCCTGCCTGTGTGTGCGGTGGACTTGGTGGATTGTAGTACGGGGTAGAAAACATGCTGAGATGGCTTGGCCCCTCCAGGCTAGTTCTGGCAGTGAGAATGAAGGTCTGTGCAAGGGAAGTGGAGGTGTGCCACTCACTGCAATGTCTCCAGGGAGACATGTTTTGAGTGGAGCTCATTTCAAAGTGTGTCCGTGTCTCATGTTCTTCTGACTATTTACATTGCCCCTTTTAACTCTGCATCTTTTGTGTGTGTGTGTGTGTGTGTGTGTGTGTGTGTGTGTGTGTGTGTGTGTGTGTGTGTGTGTGTGTGTGTGTGTGTGTGTGTGGAATTAATTTTTAGAATATATGCTAAAAATAAAGGTTACAAAAGGGGGTTTCCGTACCAATGCAATAGTAGAACCATTTAGAGTTCCACAAAGAACCTTTCAGTGAACAATGAACAGAACTATTTGTCCCACATTATATTAAGTGTCTTTAACTACTAAGATTTAAATTAATCGTTTGAGACAGGTATAGTGTAGATACATGTTTTTACATTGTACTTAAAAAATAAAAGCATGCAATTTAATTTAAATAATTTTGCTATAATTACACTGTTGACCTTCCCTCATCCCTTAACCCACCCTTAAACCTATACCCATACCATCAAACCGGCCCCTGCCCTTCTGTATCCCACCTCATTAGCAGCAAAAGTGTTTCTGTTTCGCAATACATTATGAACACATTTTTTTAATGTAAGTACATCGTATTTAAAGGCACCGAATATATGACCGAACCATGTTTTTCTTAGTGTGAAAAAATATTTTAATAATCTAAAAAATAATAATAATAATAATAATATATAATCTAAAGAACCTTTTTCCAATTAACCTTTTTGTAGAATGCAAATGTTCCATGGCTGTTCAAGGCCGATAAAGAACCTTTATTTTTAAAAGCGAGTCCACCTAGTATATATAACGTGTATTTATGTGTTTGTTTATGCAGATGTTTCCTCTCTCCGTTTCTCTGTGTGTGTGTTTATGTATTGTTTTCATCCATGCTAATAGTTTGTGTGTATGTGGAAAAGTCCACTAAATAAAGCGTGAACAAATTAGGCCCTCAAAACACTTCTGTCTGTAAATGACACAAAGAAAACTGAGCCGTTTTATCTGCTATGCATGTATTCATGTCTTGTTTATGCAAAACTCGAGAGATCACTTGTATGATATCTTTGATAGACACCCAAAGCCTTTGAGACCAATAATAAGGACATTTGCCTTTAAATGAATCTCATACAACAATGCTCTGTTTTTATCTGAGATTTGCAAAGGTTTTGGGCATAACCAAGTGTAATGTATGAAATATTTCACTTTTACTTGTCCATAATAATCAATAATCTAATATAAATTAAATATGTTTATCTACAAACAATATGCAAATACCAATACTAATTAGAATTTTGTTTTAGCTAACTTTATAACATAAATATAAATATATATATATATATATATATATATATATATATATATATATATATATATATATATATATATATATATATATATATATATATATATATATACTGGTAATGAATGAAGTAGATGTCTAAACCCCTTTTAAAAGGTCGAAATTCTTTTATAATATCCATCCATCCTGAAAGTCGTTGTATAATTCACACACTGTCTGGATGCATTAGTCACTCAGAGCACAAATCCCTCCCGCTGTTTTCAGCACCCTGGACAGTTCCTCCGTCTGCACAGGTGGCTCCACTACCGTTTGTTTGTATAGAAGACTTCAGTCCCTTTCTCTAGTGCTTCATACATAGCCCTGTGGCCCATTGATTAGACGCAGAAGAGTAGACTCTCAATAACCCGTTTCCAGGCCCAAATGTTAGCGTTGGATGAGGTGGCTATATGAGAGTGGGACGGTTCCGAGTCGCTTAAAATCCGATTTTAACGAGGTGCTGTGTTTCTATACTTCCACGTTCACAAAGTTTTGGCTGCATATGTGTGTACGCACAAGCTGTGGGCTGATTCGCTATTTAACCAAAAAGACTCGACAAGGTTAGGCCAGCCTGTTAATGGCTCTTCTGTCAGGGCGATTGTAAACAGATGGCACCTTTAATTTTAGCATTTAGCTATTTAAAAATATGCAAATGACTGGAAGTAGCCCAGGCGTGCATTTCACTCATATTTGCTTATTCGCGGAGGGTAACGTCAGGGGGAAAACTGAGGATTTCTTAAATGGGGAGTCAACAAAACAATACTTAGTGAGAAAATAAATAGCGTGCATCGCGATGGGATTAGAAATGTAAACGAAGCCAAACTCGCAGCCGTTGTTGCCTGCCAAGAACAGCGGGGGTCCCGAAACTCGCCCTTGGCTCTCCTGTTCTCCAGCATGCCGCCCACCGGCATCCCCTGACTCCAAATATTACCAAACCCTGTTTAGTCACTGCTTAAGCCCTGCATGATGTAAAGGGATTATTAATTTTAGGGGATGATAGATAGATAGATAGATAGATAGATAGATAGATAGATAGATAGATAGATAGATAGATAGATAGATAGATAGATAGATAGATAGATAGATAGATAGATAGATAGATAGATAGATAGATAGATAGATAGATAGATAGATAGATAGATAGATAGATAGATAGATAGATAGTTTTTTTTGTGAACCCCGTATTTTAAAAGTTTACAATAATAATGGATTAAGAAATGATTATGTTTTGGTGTGTTAAATAGTGCTGGCTTAAATTATATTTAACAACGGGCAGAGCTTTGGTTACGGTGTTTGCGTTCGCATTCTAATCCGATACACTAACACAACTGTAAACGATGTGCTATTGTTTACATGGAGAGAGGGAAGCAGGTAGACAGACCGCGGGTGGCCTGATCCGGATTTATTCCAGCGATCAGACATGCCTGTGGCTTTCAGAAAGCGTGAAAACACAGCATTCTTGACGAAAATGCCACGCAATATGTAGTAATGCATAGTGGTAAAAAAATACCACTGAATATATATATATATATATATATATATATATATATATATATATATATATATATATATATATATATATATATATATATATATATAATTTCCTTTTAGGTATTGGATGAATTTAAAAATCTCTGGAAATGCATGGGAGCGCACGCACCATTATATCTGACCTGTAAAAAATAAAATAATACATTTTAGCAATAGCTAAATGTTCTAAAAGATTGCAAATGCAGTCTCTAATTCACTCGAATAAACTAGAGTGTAGTGTTTGCATTTCCACAGCTAACAAAATGATTACCTGGGTAAATATTTAAAATCCCTTCGATTTGTGGCTACTTTGTCAAACCGCTGGGCGATCCGGTGCTCTCTATTGATGCGAGCCAGTATCTTAATCCAGTGCATTTCCCTGTAAATAGCTTTATGCATGATAAAAGAACGGGATCCCCCACCGCGCGCACAGATCACTCCTCCAGAATTAAGACGCAGTGATGGCTATTTGGATTTTCTACATTTAGGCGTCAAGCAAAAGACGTGCAAACTTAAATAGTGTCTTTAAATGTCTACATAGCCTACATTTATTTACGTTTCTAACCATTTCTTTATACCCTCTGATAGCCACTGCAACTAGATTTTCACTCTCCAATCCCGCATTAAAATAGAGCAATTGTTTCGTCTTGATAAAAAAAATGATCTCAAACGTCTATAAAGAAATCGAACAGCGATTTCCAGTCCGAATGTGCTTGTCCGGGATCCAGGTAAGTGAGGCCAAAACGCAAGGCTTTTAACTAAATACATGTGCAATTTTCCCCCTGATTTTAGTGGTCCAGTCCAAGTTGCACCTAAGGTAGAAAAAGAAAAAAAAGCACGTCGATGAAATAATTAGCTTTACTACCATCAGCCTTTATAGACGTTTTACCAAACACAAGGTAGACCTTCGGAAGCAATCTGAGAGTGCCAATATTTAAACCCGTTGCCATGGCAACTTGTCCGTGATTGGCCGCCTCGTGATAAGTGCAAGAAAAACGTCATCGAATCTGAATACGGATGCGAGAGGCTCCCGCGAACTGGAACAGAGTGATGTAAAAAGTGTCGGTGAGGTGAGTGGACACGAGCAGGTGGATCAAGAGCACACAAACAAAAACAAGAGGAAAACTTGGACAAGCCTTTTTGTTGACAAACTCTCTGCAACGAATGATTACTTCCATTTTTTTTTATTCAGTGGATTTCTGGATGCCGACAGGTATAATGCATAACAATCGCGTCCGGCGTGTTTACCTCTAGGCGTGGTGGAGACTCATTCTCAATACGGAACATTTGCTCTCTGTTGCCTCCCTCTCCAAGAAGCCAAGACGTTGCTCCGCACCGATTCGTGTGGCCCCAATCCGAGGCGCGGTGCCCGTTTGGGAAGATCGGCTCTCGGTCCCCTCCAGGGCGGAATGATGGTGCACTGCGCGGGCTGCGAGAGGCCCATTCTGGATCGGTTCCTCTTAAATGTTCTCGACCGTGCATGGCACGCCAAGTGTGTCCAGTGCTGCGAGTGTAACTGCAACCTGACCGAGAAATGTTTCTCAAGGGATGGAAAGCTCTATTGCAAAATTGACTTTTTCAGGTAAGATCTGAAGCTGCTTGCATTCGGGCTGCCTCACCTCGTCAAACTTCTGGACTAATCCTCATTTGAAGAATGTGTCATGTAGGATTTACCTACCCTTGTTTTCCCTCGTGTGGATGAGTCTCGAATTGTGGATTAACCTGCCTAAAATGTGTAACGTTCTGCTAAACCTTTGATCCTCCGCCGTTCATTAATAGTTTTTGATTGATGACCCATTCATTGCTTATTGTAGATTCACACGCTTTCGGCGTGAGAAATTCTCTTGAAGACCTTTGTGCACATGATTGGTCGTTAAATAATAGTTCATTGTACACGTCATTATTTTGCTCATCATTAGGCCTTTTATTATGCATTTTTAATACGTTTAAAATAAACATTTATTCAGAAAAAAGAAAATTCGAAAAATATATATTTTTAAAATATGTATATATAGGCCTAGGACATGCAGTCATTTAAATTCAGATACCATCCAAAATGTAGGCCTAGTAAAAAAATAGCCAAGATAATGTAATAATCAAGAAACGTTCTAATATTAGCGTATTATCATCATCGTTTAAATATTATAAATCACCAACATTTAATTACACGTCCGTGTAGTTTAAATCGTATAATGAAAATGCACTAAATTCCCCACCCAAAAACAAACAAAACAAAAAAACAGTTTCAAACACCTATGTTGCGTATAGCCTACTTGCATTCTCAAATATAGGCCGCTTGTTTATTTTTATTAGTCATTAATGTCGCTAAATGAGTTCTGTCAGAGATTTTTTTTCTAGTTTACATTTCCCTGAGCTATTTAATGTCATCCAGTGTTTAAGCTTTCATATGTGCCATTGTTATCCCAAACGGCCTTGACCATCAAGTTCTATGGGGCCCATCCAGCTCGGCGCTTGAATGTGGAGCCATTAGTGGGGCGAAACAGTAATCACCCGTAATGCGTCCATTTGTTGTGTAAGTAGTGTTATGGCCTTTCACTGGGAGAGATGCATTTGAAAAGCGCGAGAGCGACTCGATACCATAACAAATGGGAGAAGATTTAGTGCATTAGTGTTAAAATAAACCCGAGGGGAGAAACAGAAGGGAGTAGGTGCGCTTGGCGTGCCTCGCAACCACGACCGGCCTGTATACCTGGTCTTTCCCGTCTCGTTGCCATTGAAATGGGAATTGAACAAACTGCATCGTCTCTATGCTATACTATTTCCACCTCTCTTTCTACCAAAACAGTGTAGGCGCAGATTAACAAATCAGAAAAGAACCAGCGACATGTAATAGGCGGATTATCTCTCATTTCGGCTGAATGAATACATACAAGGAAATCAGGTTATGTTAATAGATGTGTAAATTAACAGCCCAGTTGTGCCGTTTTCATTTTAAAGACAACTCACAGTTATGCTATGGAAATAATAATATTATGTGTGTGAGCTTACTTGTGCTTTTGTGTTTTAACGCCTACAATTTGGCTTTGTTGCCTTGATTAATCCCACAATATCACTTCATAGAGCATGTCGACTATCTTGAGCCTACTGCCAAATTTCTTTAGAAATATTGTTGATGGCATGGCTAATTAAAATGCTACATCGAAAATATACGTAATTGCTGTTGAATTAGCTATAGCTACAGAATAGACATATTTATCATTACTAATTTATAATATAATTTTTAAATTACTATTCCATATAGCTGACACAATGAGTGAAATGGTGAGTTATTGGTGTTGCAGTAGGTTATTTTTAAATACATGACAGTTCAAAATTATACAAAATTCACACACATAACACAAATATTACACATAATAATGCACATAGCCTATTACACATTATACAGTTACTTGGCTCAAAAAAATTGCAGTCAGGTCATTAAATAGTTCCCGGCGGAGTATCTGTAAAATAAACAATTATTGGCACAGTATGTAGTAGCTACTGGAGTGCAGTATCGTCAATGGCCATTACATAACCTTTTGTGTTGATCATTAGGTTTGTTTAACATGCTAATTATTTTCGTATAAAATATCGTGTTGTTTTTTTCCCCTTTCTGTATGTCCCCTTACAGGCGTTTTGGTACGAAATGTGCGGGCTGCTCGCAGGGAATTTCGCCCAGCGACCTCGTGCGAAGAGCGCGCAGTAAGGTGTTCCATCTGAACTGTTTCACGTGCATGGTGTGCAACAAACAGCTGTCGACGGGCGAGGAGCTCTACGTCATCGACGAAAACAAATTCGTGTGTAAAGAGGACTACCTGAGCGCGAGCGCTATCAAAGAAGTCAATTTAAACTCAGGTGAGAGAGACGGATAGATGCTGTAGCCTACGAGTAAAGACAGGTTAGACTGTGTGTGTGTGTGTGTGTGTGTGTGTGTGTGTAGCAGAGAGAGAAAGAGAGGGAGAACATTTCAATCTCTCTAAAAGAGTTTGACTCGGTTTGAATTATGGGTCAATGACGGCTCATTTTTTTTAACCTGATCTAGGCCTATTGAGGTTTAAAAATCACATTAAAATGGCAAGTAATATAACTACTTTATTATTATTAACAATATTTCGTTTCAAATAATCATTTAAATATTTTTGTTGGACTTAAAGTAAAAAATGCCTAGGTGGTGTAAGATAATTATCTGAATGAAAAGTTTGGTTTAAGTAGTTTGTCACTTTCTTCTGTTTATCGTTATAATTATTAGTAGGCTAGTATTTCTTTATAATATATATATATATATATATATATATATATATATATATATATATATATATATATATATATATATATATATATATATATATATATATGAAGCAGTTTTTAAAAAAAAACATGATTAATAGTAGCATAACCATAATACAGGAAGCCATTTTGTTGTCATGTGGTGTGCAATATATACAATTGAGAGGACACCTTTAGACCCTAATAAGGTTATCACAAATATTATGAATTTTAAGATAATATTTTCATTCAAAGATTCAAAATTAATGTGGGATTTTTATTTATTTATTATTATTATTTTATTACCTAGGTAGGCCTTTATCTATAGCGAAAAATAGTGAATATGCCTAGCCTACATCAAGCACGACATTTAGAAATATTTAGCTTACTTGGTTTCACCACATGGATCCAACACCAGAAAAAAAAAAAAAAAAAAAACTGTCGTCATGCTTTAAACTCGATTTTAAGAAGCGAATTCGTTTTCCATCAAATTAGAAATAGTCTACAATTTGCCGTTTTCATTTGTGTTCGTTTGTTGTCTAACAAACGACAAGCAGCCTAAATGTTTTTTTCTAACGTGCTCTTTTATCTTTCTATTGTTTCTGAGACGTAAATGCACATTAACAGAGCCCGTGTGCTGAATTCAAATGTAAAACCCATTGAAAGAAAACAAGCAGTCCAATTCAGAGGTGTGTTGGCTCACTATTTACGCGCGTCCCAGGACAGTGACGCTCGCGAGTGTTCAGAATCACGGACAGGCTGTTTGTTTCCCAACACACAGATGACATTATTATCGCCTCCACTTGTGGGTCAGTGCTAGTCCAATTAATTTAACAGCGACTGAGTGCTCCGTCCAGTCGATTTAAAAAAGACGTACAACACCCATATGCATTAATGCAGCAGTGCATTCTTTTGAAATAGGTGGTGGCGTGCTACTTTTACATTATTATTGAATGACTTAATGCATTTAGAATAATTGTAAATGTAAGAAAAAATATAGCTACATTCAAGGCTACTATAAGGATAGGCCTAAATCTTACCGGATAAGTTGTAAATACAGTGTTAACCTATATTTGGGGAAATGATGTACGCGTTTATTTTTCAGAATAACTTAATTTTTAGAATTTTAAAATGTAGGCTAAATAAAAAAGTACATCGAACATGTCATGATTCCATGTTAGTCGATGTCCGTGAATATGATTCAGTCAATCCATTTTTCCAAGAGCTGAGGACTCTTTTGGTTTGGTGTTGTCCACCTATGGAGAAGTGTCCATAACTCATTCTCCTCAGTCCGTGCGTTCTTGTCAGATAAACGTCTGTAGTCGTACATCCCCGCTCCTCAGACAATGACAAGCTGTTATCAAGCACAGCAGCCTGTCCCAAGAGACAACCAGACTTAATTCCTCCGATATTTTGCAGAAGTGATTCACGTGTAGACCTCGGCTTGTTTTTCCTTTGTGTGTGTGTGTGTGTTTTATATGTATGAAGATCGTTCATTTTTATCGTAACGTAATTAAAATGCTATATAGCATACACACATTCAAGACTAGCACCTTTATACATAGTAGCCTAATCTTAAAACCGTTTTGTGTAGCTAATCTTTGCAACCAAAAAAAAAAAAAAAAAAAAGATTTTCGGACAGTAGGCCCACAGCATCGCATGTCTGGTCAGCCGTGATATTTGTTGTTTTGTTGTTGTTGCTTTTGTTTTTTTTGTATTTGAAATCAGTTAAATTAATGTTCTATATCAAATAAAACAAATGAACATGCTGACTCAAATTATGCAATTATATTAGGCTATTTAACATCCATTAATATGATAATTTATGGATGAACGATGTAACATCTTACAACTTTTTCTGTTATCTCAAGAGAATGGTGATATTATATTATAGCCAAGTGATAATTGGGAGGAATGTAATGAGTCTAATATGTCCCACATTGGATCTTTAACTTAAGTGTCATCGTGTACGGACCGGAGTTTATCGCCTGATCTTCCGGATCCGATCCAGGACGACACGAAGGAGACGGACAATTCCACATCCTCAGATAAGGACACTAACAACAACGAGAACGAGGAGCAAAACTCGTGCACGAAGCGACGGGGCCCGCGCACAACCATCAAGGCCAAACAGCTCGAGACTTTGAAAGCCGCGTTCGTGGCCACGCCGAAGCCCACGCGACACATCCGCGAGCAGCTCGCGCAAGAGACAGGCCTTAACATGCGAGTCATACAGGTAAGATTGCATTTATTTATGCGATTTCAGGAAATGAGTAACGTTAGGCGTATCAGTTCTCATAAAGTAATTTTATAAGTACATTCATTTTTGCAATAGATTTTAAACCTTCTCTTCAACGGGGATTGAGAACCACTTGGATATGTTTAGGATATATATGTATAGTTTTATTTAGCCATTACATAGAGTTCAAGGTCATGACACTACAGGAAATGTTACATTTTAATGCTGATATATTTATAAAGTTTTTAATAATCAGAATGCATGGTTTGACAAGGCTGACATTTTGGTGATATCCCACTGACAAACCATAAACAAGTGAAGCGAGGACACTTCTAACTTCTCTTGGATGTGCATGGTTGCATTTTTTTATTGTATTGAATTGTACACCTATTAATGGGATAGCTCACCCAGAAATGAAAATTGTCATCATTTACTCACCCTTATATTGCTCCAAACCTGTATGAATTCCTTTCCAACACAAAGGAATATAGTTGGAATAATGTTTGCAACCATGCAGATCTTGGCAGCCATTGACTACCATAGTATTTCTTTTGTATCCCACTATAAGGTAGTCAATTTCTGCAAAGATCTGCTTCAATTTTCACTTTTGGGCGAACGATCCCTTTAATAGTATAACAGTTAATTTATATTGCACACATTAATAGTATAACAGTTAAGTAAATTAATGTATAATTAACATTCTACTAAAATATTATGCTTTTATATGCAAACACTGTGGCATATTGTAGTCGGATTCTGGCATATATAAAAATACCAGTATAGACTGGTATTTTCACAGTTAATTAAAGTCATTAATGGATTTCTATTAGGTGGTAGTCACTGATCAGAAAAGGCAAGATAACGTCAGCCACATTATAGGCTTGTCAGTTCCAGCTGAGAAAATATGGCTGAAAGACAAGCTGTTCTGACATCCAATCAGTTACTGTTCTTACTAAATTGAAGAACTTTCTGTTTATACATTTCTCAGTTTCTGAGGTGAAATGTCATTGGATAGGTGTTTGTTGCCAAACAAACACAGCCATGCTGTAGAGTCAAGGTAAAGATCAACACCATTAGTGAGATGAGCTTTCCATCATTTTTCAATAAAACTCAGTCCTTAGATAATGCTTTGTGGAAAGGATGACATGAAAGAAAGAAAAAAACATGGATTTAATAACAATAAGGACAAGAGGTCCATATAAAAATACCTTCACCTTTGTTTGTTTACCAGTTTAGTAAAAAAAACACAGGTCTGCAACAGCAAAGGGAACTTGATTCTTGATCTCTGATGACTAAAGTTATCCACTCAAGCACAACAGCTCATCTTCATGTGTCACTGTCATCATCAAGAAATCGCAACCCTCTCTGAATCCCAGCAAGGCTCAATTCTTTTGTTTCTGAGCCAAAATGGAGACAGCCTTTGCCACACGTCCCTGTTCATTTGTTATGTGTTAAATGTGGATTGCGCTCTGTGCAGGGAGCCCTCCGGAGCCATGCCGGTTCAGCAGCATGTGTGTGTAATCCCTAAGCAACGCTCACTCAGGAGGAGGCAAAACATTTCCATAAA
The DNA here is from genome assembly GCF_024679245.1 of Pseudorasbora parva. Taxonomy (NCBI): domain Eukaryota; kingdom Metazoa; phylum Chordata; class Actinopteri; order Cypriniformes; family Gobionidae; genus Pseudorasbora; species Pseudorasbora parva. The sequence continues at coordinate 15,695,653 of NC_090189.1, read as the reverse complement.
AATGTACCAAACAGTTAGCCGATTGTTCTCAATAAGCAGGTGTTGCCTTTGCTGAGCATGGAGAGGAATGCTTAAGTGGTTTTAGGTAGAGAACATGTTTTTGTCTCTCTAACACACTCTCAATATATTCTCTCTCTCTCTCTCTCTCTCTCTCTCTCTCTCTTTTTCTCTTTCGTACATGGCAGGATTGTGCCTCCTAACTGTTGTTAGCATATATTATGCAGTGGCAATGCAGATTCAGGCATGAAAGTGTTACATTCAACCATCATGCATAACAATGTCACCTTATGTCAGACATTTTCATATCATTCTCTACTCTTTGTCCTTGCGCAAGCAGTTTATATGACAGCAGTGTGAAAAAAGGCCCTTGTGGTGTTTGTTGAAGCATATGGTTGTGATTTTTTTGACTATAAAGTTGTATTTGAGTTCCTTAGCCAACATTGTACATCAGATTGCATTGGTCTTACTAAAAGATTGAAACAACGTTCGACAGTGATGAGTCTGATATTGCATCTGTCACACACTGTTATATCAGGTCTATTTGTAATGAGCTGGCGGTGCCGCGTTCAAACGATACTTGTCAGCACCACAGTCTCAGAAATTATGTGCGTGCGTGCACAACGATGAGGGACTGGTGAAATCATCACAGCATATTAATTTTCACAGTAATATAAATCTTGGGAATCTATTGCATTGCAGTTCGGTAGCATTTTCGGTCTGACAAGACTTATTTAACAGGTTGGGCTGGATCAGTTACGTGTTGGTTTTTTCATTATTAGATTAAGCTGCAGGATAAACATGAAAATGAGAGAATATTTGTCCATACGTGCTCTATAGACTATTCTGCTGATAGCTTTAGAAGGGTGTTACATTTTAAATGAAAAACATTTAAACGAGTGGCTAACCAATTGGTCTTTCAGTTCATTTGGTCACATTGTTATTTATAGAAATGTCATTTCAAAGCTTGGAAAACACTGAAAATGTTTCATATTAAATTGACCAGTAACAATTGCTATGCTAATTTCCCTCATTAAGTTGTTTGTGTGTTTCTTCAAACATATGTGTTGCTAATAATGTTAAATCAACAGGAGTGTTGACAGAACAGTTTTATGTTAGTCTGTACTGTCTTATATAATCAATATATGCAACACTTATTTTCCTTCAGCAATGGCTAAAATCTGTATGACATTCTTTCTATATTATATTATATTCTATACATCTCTCTTTACAATGCAAGTCAGATTGTTTAAAGTTGTTTGGACCCCATTGACTTTCATTGTATTGACTAATTTGTTCCGCAGAAGAAAGTTCCTTTAACCAACATAAGTCATGATGAAAGTAAACATCCAGTTTAGTTGTTGTACACGGTATAATTACTCACGTGAGCCAGGTCCCCTGGACTTTTCATTTCTGTTTACCATTTTCTAAATGGATAATCAGAGAAACATGTGAGGAAGATCACGTACCTCTGTAATTACACATTTATAATTGTTTCTTTGCCTCGTAGGTGTGGTTTCAAAATCGGCGATCTAAAGAACGCAGGATGAAGCAGCTCAGCGCTCTCGGTGCGCGGCGACACGCTTTCTTCAGGGGACCTCGCAGAATGAGGCCACTTGGAGGAAGACTAGAGGACCCTGACATAATGGGCCCTGGAGGATACAGTTACTATGGAGGTACATAAACACAAAAAATGTTCTGTCAAAACATATTAACATACAATAACATATTCTGTTCTTCACACACGTTCGCTGTAGCTTTTCTCTCACCTTGAAAACACAGACTCGTACATGCATTTTCTCCAGCGGTACTAAAATGCTTCAACGTCACCCATTATTTCTCAGAGCTGTAACGCAAAATCCAAAGCCATGTTTATGTTGTCTCTTAAACGTCAGAGCAAAATATAAAAAAATAGAATAACACAGGATTGTACTGGTGTTCTTTGGAAAATTGTACATTGGGTCCCAGCCACGAATACAGAGGAACCTGATTGAAAGGATCCTGGAAACCATAAACTGTGTGCGTTACCTGTTGCGCAACATTCCAGCTTGGTTTTGTTGATCGGATTTGCACATGCACACTCTCACACCTGGTATCTGAAAAACTAACAGGTATTTGGCAAAGATGCAAGCTGTGTTTTCCTTTCTGTAATGAGTAAACATAGCAATACTCTCAGAATAAGGTCACCAACTGTTCTAGAATTGGGGAAAAAATGCACATTTTAAATCCCTAAACAAAAAAAAACAACAACATACATCTCCAGAGCATAGGAACAGATAACATACTGATCTCCGGAGGTCTGGCATTGATGATTCAACGATCTATCACTCATTGAGCAAGTGGCGTTTCTTTATAGTAAAATGTCTTTTGATGATTGATTAGCACATTAAAGTATCACAACTGCAGGAAAAAAAAATAATGGAATTGGGGAGGAATGTTAATGACTTTCTGTAGCACTAATTATATAGGCCAATCGCAAAGGTATGATGGACCGAGAGGATGGATAAAAATGAACATGCCTCTGAGCTCTCCTACCATTTCCACGTTTATTTACATCCTCTTTCCTCACCTTTCATTAGAGTATTTTCATTCATTAAAACATTGTCTTTGTTACATGCTCGAAATGAATCTTTTTGGCATAGCTGAGCTATTCTGACACATCCTCTCAGAAAATGAGAATAACAGATGAAATTGGGCATCAAATAAATGTATTACTTCTTGTGAATTCATTAAATGCCAAGTCATATTGTCAACTCAAAATCTTTTTTTAAATTTTTTTATATCATAAGCAGTAACTTAATGGACTCTTTTTCTCCACAGAATACCAAGGTGATTACTACGGCCCAGTGGTCAACTACGATTTCTTCCCTCACGGACCTCCTTCTTCACAGGCACAGTCTCCAGCAGAGTCCCCTTACCTCCTAGGATCGGGTTCAGGAGCCCTAGAGGGCGGCCCGGTCTCTGCTCACCACCCCTCAGACGACCAAAGGTTCACGGACATGATCTCCCACGCAGACACCCCCAGTCCCGAGCCAGGCATGACCGGACCTCTTCATCCCAATCCACAGGGGGAGGGTGGCTTTGCAGGGAGTCCACCCTTCCCCCTGGCCAACAACACTAGTTACAGCGGCCCCATGTCCCATCCTGGTCAAGAGATGGGGGAGAACACTGTTTGGTAGAACAGAGGGGTGGCCTGGGATAAGACTCTGAACTATGGACACAGAGGGGATTCCACTCTAACCGGTCTAACCAGAATGATCACCTTAGTGCTATAGGTTTCTGAGCGAGGCTTATTGGCTGATCACAGACCAGAGCAAACCAATATTTGGACCATAAACCTGAGAGGAGGAAAGACATCCAAGTGCAAATGAGCAGCCTCTCGCAGTTTAGTTTCTACTGTCAAAGGATGTGTATTGTCATCACATTGGTTTAATTTCCGTTGTTATGGTTTCCTGACTTCTATATTATGATTGCGTCATAATCGACAATAGCTCATATGTTCATCCAAGAGGTTTTCTACTGCTTTAACTTCCTGATTAGCAACATTTTAAAGCTGCATTTGATGGTCAGAAGTGAGCTAGTACTTAAAGGTAAATCCATTTTCATCCTTTTATTGGCTTAAGTTTCTTTCTTTTCTGAGATACTGAGACTCGATTTGTTCTAATGTTTTCTTTTCTGTCTTAAAACTGGTCCATTTGTAACATATTTGGTTCATTCATTAACCGATGAATTGGTTCATTAAACATTTTGATGAACATTCAGTATACCTGTGTTCTGATGAATCTACGGCTGTCAAAACACGCTTCGCACTAATCACATCAGATATTGATATGTAATTGGACTTTCAGGTTCACTGAATCTAATATTTCAACACATGCTATTTTTATTAGTTGTAGAACAGAACTGTAACAGAATTGCACTCTAACAATTGAACTTTAATAACAAGTCACAAATGTTAAATCACTATAAATCTAAAATAAGTCTAAAATGTTACAATTACCGTCATACAGCAAAGAAGGGTTAACTAAACATTAGATTGATTATGAAATTATAATGATTTAGACACATTAGGACAACTCAAATGTAGAAATTAACTGACGTTCCATGACATCATTCGTTTTTGTGACAGGAAGTCAACACTACAAAAGAGGACAAAATCAGAAACAACTATGGATATTTTGTCTTCTAATTTTAAGTCTTCACACTTAAAAACAAACATATGCACCTGCAACACATGAAGACATCTGCCTTACCCAAATCGCTCCCCATCCCCCCCGTCTCTATTGGAGCCTGCTGTAGTCTTCTGGATAGAGGCCTTTGCCCACACAGTGATCTGTCATTGAGAAGCTCTCAGAAATGCCTGACGAGCCTGTGTGTTGTTCAACTTCATTTAACCTTCGCTTTAGTACCTTCCTTTGAAAAAAAAAAATGTTTTAATGGAAATGATTTTCAAAAGAACATTGAAGCCATAATGAAGAATCTCCTTTAACAGCTGAGGTCTCTCTTCTCAATGGGGGGAAAACAAAAGAACGGGACAAGCAACATCTGTGACTTACCACTGCGCCCTGAACAGCCTCTAGACTGAAAGCAGGCGCCATCTGATGGGCTAGTGAAGAAAAGCAATTGTCTAGACAAATGTCACCTGGAAATAGGGGGGCATAATAATTTTGTACGAATTCAATTAACTAGTTTTGTCACGAGAGAAATGTAGAAACGGGCACTACAGTATTTAGGCTTAAAAGATTCAAGATACTCATATATAAAATGGGTTACATTTAATTTCTTGAGAAAATACCTCCCATTGCTTGTATGAAACAAGAATAGAATATAGTTTTCATAGTAGTAATATGCATACTTAAAAACGATCCAATTTAATAAGTGAATTTATATGATCACAAAGAAATGTAAATCTACTTTATCTTTACTTTTGATCTACTTTACTTTTTCAACGTTGAAATTGATTAAGTATTTCAGAGCAACAATTAATAAATTAAACAAAACAACAAAAACTAAAACAATCTTAGAGCCAAAAAAACAAAATCACCAAAGTAGTCACTAAACAAAAAAAACAAAAACAAAAAAAACTACAACACTAAACAAACCATCAAAAAGTCAAAAACCAAAACAAACCACTACAACAATAAACAAAACAAATAATCAGTCACTAAACAAAACAAACCACCAAACACTAAAACTATAAAATGTAATAAACTAACAAACCATCAAACACTACAACACCAAACAAAAAAATACTAAAACAATCTTACAGCCAAACAAAACAAAAATCACAAAATAACCAAACAAAAACAAACCACCAAACAAAACAAAAACAACACTAAACAAACCATTTAAAAAAATCAACAAAACAAACATTACAAAAATACTACAACACTAAACAAACCACCAAACAAAACAACACTAAACAAACCCTTACAAAACAATCAACAAAACAAACATCAAACAAAACAAACATAAAAAACTACAACACTAAACAAACCACCAAAAAACAACACTAAACCAACCATTAAAGTCAACAAAACGAACATCAAACAAAAACACTACAACACTAAACAAACCATCAAACAAACAAAAAACACAACACTAAAACGACCAAAGTGTTGTAAATCATCACAAACCACCAAACAAAACAAAACAACAGACTAAAACAATCTTACGATCGTAACCAAACAAAACAGCCCACCCATAAAAAAAATTGTCCCGGGGCATGTGAATTTTATAGTTGACCCTAAATGAGACTCACAAAAGGATTGTATCTAGATAAACATTTTTCTTATAAATCTACCTCATGAATTCTCAGCATGCTTGTTGTAAAGCGAGGATATAACATCTGATTTCTAAAATAAATAAATAATCCCGTTTAAAGTTTGAATGGATTTATAGAAATGACTGAAATAACTTTAAAGTTCTCTAACTTTCTTACATATGAGTCGACAGCCATCACATTCTAACGTGCATTTCGCATGCATTTGCTTTCATGCCCAACATGTTTTCAAGGTTATGACTCTTATTACTCATGCATTTAGAGACTTGCAGGTCCCCCCTCCTTTCCCATTCCTGGTCTCAGTGGGCTCAGGTGGGCCTGCGGAGGACCACGCAGGCCCCAATTTTCCCCCTGACTGGTTTTAACATAAGGGGTAATGCGAGAGGAGCAGGCACGGGCTCGTCCAACCCGTCTCCTCCCCCAGAGGGAGACTCTGAGCCGGGCTACGTCCCGCATGCAGCCCCTCCTGCCGTGGAGAACGTGGTTTTCAGTGCCACCATACCATTACTGCCTGCCATATCCCTTTATTATTTACTTCTCCTCCTTCTCTGTTTGCTCCCTGGAGTCTGCCAGCACCGTTCCCTCGTTCTGCGAGGTAGAATAGAGGTCTTTATCTCAGGGAGGTGAGGAAGAGAAGGCGAGGAGCTCGGGGACTGAACATGTGTCTGTATACACATACACTTACGGACCGGAGCCATGCTTTGACCAAGAGCTTCACAGGCACACTTGTATATCTAAAAAAAAATCTTTACAGCTTTATTACCTAAATATATCTGTTGTCTTGGTCCTGCACACGCACACACACAGAGCAAAGTCCATTATCACACAAGCCTTTTTGTAATGGATTTCCTTGTTTTGCTTCAGTGAGAGGGAAGAGGAGGTGGTGGAGGGGAGAGAAGCCTTCTGTTGTTGTTATAAATCACCTGCTCGTTCTCTCACACCTCTCTCCCTCCCGTTCTCCGTCCCATGCTATCCCACAACCCCCCCTCAACCCGGCACACAATCATGCCCCCAGCACAGGAACCCCCTAGAAAGTCTCTAACTGCACAGCCTCTCCGCATCCCTCTTTACTTTGGTTTGCTTGCTCTATCTCTCTTCAGCCTTCCTCCACTGATGTTTCATTATCTTTTAAAGATTAGTTATATTTGCACATGTTCGTTTAGATTTCTGACTCTTCAAAGGTCAAACGGTCAAGCACAATCATACAGTTTTATATGTGAAACCTTGAATATACCAGAAGAAACTGAACAATTAAAAAGTTGTTTTGCTTCAAGTAAATTTGTGTCAATCAACTATTGATTGTGTTTTTTTTCCTTCTCGTGTATTTTTAGTTCAGCTCAAAATACAATTCCCATTTGCACATCATCAACCTGTTTGGCACTATTAGTATTTTAATGGGATTCTGTGCATATAGTACAGACAATAATGATTTAAAATAGTGTCTTAAATGGAGAGTTACATTTGAATTATTTTAGCTGTATATCATTTTAATGAGGACTGAAAATTAACAATAAAAGTAATAATTAAATCAATTATAAAATATATTTATACATTTCAAAATAATTGTAATATATATTTGTAATATATCAAAATAATATAAAAATAAATATAAAATATTTATTTATTTAATTTACTTAATGTGTTTCCTAAAAAAATATTTTTATTTACTTTTTATTTTAATGCATATAGTGTATGCAATAGCAATATTAAAGTGTTTTAAATGGATAGTGATGTTTTCTATTTTTTGATCTATTTTATCGGTGTATAACTTTAATGATGACTGAAACTAATTAATTGTGATACAATTAAAAATATTTTAAACTATGTTTTAAACTTATGTTTCATATTAAATAAATTATTAAATAAATGTTCCTAAAAAATAACTCAAAACTACAAGACTTTATGTTGATGCATATGGTATATTAAACAGTTTAATGTGACTAGTTACATTTGATCTATTTTAACTGTATATTTTTAATCATGACAGAATAAACTACAATTTATTTATATTTTTAGTGTTGTCAAATCGATTAAACACGTCCCAAATATGTATGTATGTATGCATGTATGTGTGTATATACATATTCACACACTCGCACTAGTTTATATATACATGCATAAATACATTAATATATTAGCCATAATTATCATGTATATATAAATGCACACATGCGTGCGTATGTATGTGTGTGCGTGCGTGCATATGTATGTATGTATGTGTATGTGTATATATATATACATATATATATATATATACACACACACACACACACACACGTGTGCATTTATATATACATGATAATTATGCACCATACAAACACATTATGTAAACACCATTTTATTTTGGATGCAATTAATATAATTCTAATAATACTATAATAATAATAATGTAAAAAATGATTCAATATTATTTATTATTATGATTAATAAATAATATTTTGTAAGTATTTCAATACCAAAAACGAATTAATAAAAACAAATGAGATTTTTACATTTACCAGTTTCTTTCACCACAGGTTTAACACTTTTACCACACTCTAATATTCCCACAGCAGCCCAAGTTCTCTTCTCAAGCACAGCCCGGCCATCCAGAATCCTCAGTAACCCCTCACCTCCACCTGCTCAAACCTCCTGCGTTGTCACCTCTCCTATCACCTCTCGCAATCTGCCTCCCCTCTCCTCTCCTGCACACTTCCTCGTGCGCCCAGCCTCTCCTCGCTGTAGCCTGGGGCTGGGAAATCCTATTAGCCTTTACCATGGGAGAGAGCAGGAGACACATCATTAATTACACACACAAACCCACTCCTGACAGTGCCAAGCTTAATCAGCCAGGACCATAAAACACTCACACACACACGCTAGTGTGCCCACACCACAAACGTACATGCAGGTACACACAAACACACACACTTGCAGAAAGATATAAACCATCTAAAATTCAAAAGGTGTGAAATGTGCACATCTTTGTGTTTGGTTTCCATCAATTTCTCTGAATATCCCTTAACCAATTCTCTTTTAAGATTAGCGATGTTACATGCATATAGTCAATGAAAAACCAAAATTCAAAAGATGTGGAAATTGCCTAAAATTTGCTAAAATGGATAAAAGCAGGAAGACCAAGGTATGGTAAGGCAGAGAAAGCCAGCTGGGCGGCTTTTGTTAGAAAACACAAAAGAGGCGGAACATGCACTCTGACACACCTTGCTTATAGCAAATGATTGGCACTGAAATATCCTTCAACCCAGCCTACAGCGGTACAAAATCACTCCGCCTCATCCATATGTTCACACGGATCAGAATGCAGAGTATTAATATTTATGCACTTGTGTAAAAGAAACTGGGTTAAAAAAAAACTGAAGAGGACAAGGAATATAGAAGAAAGGTATTTATTTACTACAGGAAAAAAAAATTCACAGTTTGAAAGAAATACTTCAGAAAAATATTGCTCAAACACCTAAAACAAGTAAATAAAGTTTAAAGCACTAAAGATTCTAATCAAAATGTTTAACTTTTGATTTTTTTCCCTCTCAACAAAAATGACATTTGACTCTTAAGTTGAGAGGAAATCACGGATTTTACACAAAATTGTGATTTCTAGTGTTCTTTTCCATATTTTCACCTGATATAAAAATGCAAGCAACTGTCCTATTGATAGAGAGATATCGGTGAAGACAAACAAAGAGTGTGAACAGACTCCCGCAATGGCTTTTTTAGAATACAAGTGCGCCCTCATGTGGTCGCCCATATTAACCACAGTGTTCATTTTGAAATTGTGTGCTTCTTTCACAGCTTTAACTAAAATATTGACATGTGGGTGATTTAATAACACACGGGTAAAGACAGACAGACTGAAAAAATGTTAACTGAATTAATTACGAGTAAAATTCTAATGGTGTCAACACGCGTCAATCTTGATATTACTTTATTTAAAGGGAAAGTTCGCCCTAAAAAGTTGTTCCAAACCTATATAAAAGAAGATATTTTAAAGAATGCTGGTAATCAAACTGAATACTGTGGAAGTCTATGGCTAGTTACCAGCATTCTTTAAAATATGTTGAAACAACACAAGGGTAAGTAAATGATTATAGAATTGTCCTTTTTGGGTGAACTATCCCTTTAAAACCACAATTGTAAAGATTCATTCATTTTATGCATTATTTTTCAGCGTAAGTATAGTCTAGTGTTGGCATGTAAATGAGAGAGAGAGAGAGAGAGAGAGAGAGAGAGAGAGAGAGAGAGAGAGAGAGAGAGAGAGAGAGAGAGAGAGAGAGAGAGAGAGAGAGAGAGAGAGAGAGAGAAAAACAATATAATGTATACATATATAATGTATTTGTAATGTAATATAGTGTATGTATGGACATGCACATCAAAGTGCTAATTCACATTTTGTGAAAACACTTTAAAAACCTGTCACGTGAAATTGCGGAAGGGTTTCCTTGAGACCTTATTGTTTGAGGTGAAACTTAAAATTGAAATGGTTTTAATAATTGAAACAATATTAGTAAAACAATTCACTGCACGTCTAATATAAGATCTTCACATTGTAACTGGGAAATGATGGTTAATCAGCAAACTTAGATGCTTTTAAGATGTTTAAGCTAATGGATCAGTAAATAAGTCAATTAACTTAAATCAAAAGAAAAAGAGTGAGTAAAATAACAGTTATAATTGTTAGCAGTCAGCACTGTAAATTAAGGGCTGTGGTTACAACATACTAACATAAACCACTGCCGTTTTTTGTTTTAATTTTCTGTCGTTTAATATTAAAACAAAACTTAAACCAAAACCTAGATGTTACCTGTTACAAACCCTAATCCAAGTATAAAAGATGACCTATACGCTCTAGTACAGTAGTGCTAATAACATACATACTGTGTTTTTTTTAATGTAGTGGAGTGTCATGAAGTGTGCATGTACTCAGTTTTTACTGCGTCTTTTTGCTTTTGTGGGTGTGGACTGGATCACTCTGGTTTTCCTCCGCAACACTCTCCTGTCAATCACTGGAGGCTCCTCCTCCTCTTCAGAATTGTGTTCGGCAGCTTCATCTTCCTCTGTGCTCCCCTTCTCCTCTTCAGTGCTTGTGAGCTTTTCCTCCTCTTCTTCTTCATCAAACTCCACACCGAGCTGCTGTACGACCACAGCTTTGCTCAGTCTACTGGATGTGCGCTTGGGTGTTGGCGGGACGGGTTTGCTCCTGCCTCCTCTAAGAACTCGAACCCCAGGAGAAGAATCCTGAGTTTCATCTGAGCTTTTCCCCTCGTCATCATCTTCGGTGTTGACGGTGTCCTCCTTTACTTTCTGTGCATCTTTTTCATCAGTCTCAGGCAGTTTCTCTACCTCTTTTTCAGAGTCCTCCATGGCAGGTTGGCTTTCCTCGGTCTCAAGTGGCTCATCGGAGGCAGTCTCATCTTCTTGGTTCATAGTTGGCCCCTCTGTCTCTATAATCATCTCTTCTTCACCTGTAGCACTTGGAGAAGTGGCGGTCTTCTCTGGAGCTTCTTGCTGGGGAACGGCCGGTTCCTCTGAAGCCTCACTGTCCTGCAAAGAGGAAACACACTCAATCAGGTCAATCTGAAGGACTGGAGTCTCAGGAACAGCTGGTGAATGAGTGTCCTCAGTTTGCTCAACTGTAGGAGCTGCTTCCTCTTCAACTGCAGGAGCTGCTTCTTCAACTGCAGGAGCTGCTTCTTCAACTGAAAAAGCTGCTTCCTCTTCAACACTAGGAGCTTCTTCCTCTGCTTCCTCTTCAACTGCTTCAACTGCAGGAGCTGATTCCTCTTCAACTACAGGAGCTGATTCCTTTTCTACTGCAGGAGCTGTTTCGTCTGATTCCTCTTCAACACCAGGAGCTGCTTCCTCTGCTTCCTCTTCAACTGTAGGAGCTTCTTCCTCTTCAACTGTAGGAGCTTCTTCCTCTTCAACTGTAGGAGCTTCTTCCTCTTCAACTGTAAGAGCTTCTTCCTCTTCAACTGTAGGAGCTGCTTTCTCTTCCTCCTCAAGAGGAGCAACTTCTGCCTCTGCTTCCTGCTTCTCCTCAATAATAAGTTCTTGGCCGATCCGCTCCCCCTCTTCAGATGGTTGCTCAGACTCCTCAAGGGTGTCGATGACATCATCCTTCATAAGAAAAATGGGATAATAGTTCATCTGTTTAGTTCTAATCTAATTTGAAGAAGTGACTGATGCTGTTAATCATCAAAAAAAAGTTTGGGAAATGTCTTGAGCAGGACTTCTAAAACGATCTAAAACGACAAGTCTTCCTAGGTTTATATGACATTCTTCTTTCAGACAAACACAATCATAGTTATCAACGAGTTATATTAAAAAATGTCCTGTCTAATCCAAGCTTTATAATGGCAGTGAATGGTAGTTTCTGTTTTGAAGTCCATAAAAGTGCATCTGTCTGTCAAAAAATAAATCCACACGGCTCCAGGAAGTGAATCAATGCATTTGTGTGAGAAAAATATCCATATTTAAAACATTATCAAGTAAAATATCTAGCTTCTTCTCTAGAAAGAAAGAATAACAACTGAATTGAAGCATACGCAGAGGTTTTGCTCTATCATCAGTCAGTTTAGTTGTTATTCTTTCTTTCTCTTTCTCTTTTCTTTCTATTCTTTCTTTCAGCCATTCCCTGCCATTATAAAGCTTAGAAGAGCCAGAAATTTTTTTAATAACTCTGATTGTGTTCGTCTGAAAGAAGAATGTCACATACACCCAGGATGACTTTAGGGTGAGTAAATCATGGGCTAATTTTAATTTTTGGGTGAACTAACCCTTAAACTGTGTTCTTTGTTCAATATTTTAAATGAGTCCGTTTTTAAAGTTTATCAGCACCATCAATAGCCGAGATATGTTGTTGGGTGAATATTTATTTATATTTAGATATAATATACACTATTGTTCAAAAGTTCAGTAAGGTTTGTTTTGAAAGAAATTCAAGGACGCATTAAATTGATTAAAAGCGATAGTAAAGACGTTTACAATGTTACAAAAGATTTCAATTTCAAAAAATGCTCAAAGAACCCTGAAAAAAATGTATCACAAAATATTGAGAAGCACAACTTTTTAAGATTCATAATAAGAAGAAATGTTACTTGAGCAGCAAATTAGGATATTAAAATGCCTTTGAATAAGTCATGATGCTGAACATTCAGGTTTGCCATCACTGGAATAAATGACATTTTAAAATATATTAAAATAGAAAACAGTTCAAAATAAGAGATATCTTACCAAGCACAAACTAGAACGGTACGGTATACGGATTGCTCAAACCAGTACAACCTTGACCTCAAACTGAACTAAATGGTTTACCTTTGCTTCTCTGTCAACCTCCATCTCCTCAGCAGAGCCATTTTGGATGACAGCTTCTGGCTCTAATAGGTCTGCTGACCTCTCAGTATCCACTTCCTGGCTGTCACTTATTTCTCCATTGACTTCTGCCACCTTTGGAGAGAGACAGAACTGAATACCTGAAGTTTGGGTGTGCACATATTTGCATGTGTGAAATTTTGCATCCCTGGTCCACAAAACATACTGTTCCACAATTGTTTTATGAACCACAAACATAATTTGCATTGGCAGCCGTTGTTTGTCAACGTTATTATACTTGATATAAATATATATACTATACTATAATATATATATATATATATATATATATATATATATATATATATATATATATATATATATATATATATATATATACTATTATAAATGTTACACTAAACTGGTGATGAAATAATGTACCATAGAAGACACCCATCAAATGATGATGCTGTGTTTACCAGAGGACAAAGATAGCCTCCATCCCTCACCAGAATTTCTGTGTCTGTTGCAGGGGCCTCTGTGGTCAGAGCTTCCTCCACCTGGACCGAGGTTTCTTCTTGTTCTCCTCTATTTTCTCCATCCCTGTGTTCTTTAGTCTCAGGTACAGCAGCATCAGGTCCCATCTCTGCTTCTGGTTCATTCAATCTGAAGACAAATTACAGATTTTAAATGACAAAAAAAGACAATAAAAATAATCAAATCCTACTAGTTCTTTACATTATATTTTGTGGTACAAAAACATTAAGCAGAACAACAAAATAATTGTTTTCGCCACTAGAGGTCGCTTATTCAAAACAAAGGCATAGATTGATGACGCCTTGATTTGAAAGAGCTTTATTATTCCGCAGATGAGCGCTTCCACTTCTTCCGCTCATGCGGAGCTCTGTATTTGTCATATTTGATACATTATTTGAGTGTGTTGAAAGTTATGTTATAATGCTACTCTGTGCGTTGGCTCGGCAGCTACTGAGACACTTTTTACTCACTGCAGTATAGAGCAATATTAGGCATGGTAAAACATGGTACTCGCGTTAAAACAAGAAAACGAGATTTAAATAAGATTAACTGTGTTGAGCTACGTAACAATGATTAGTTATCTTTCATTGAGTGCATCCAAACAGTTGCACACCTGTCTAATAAAATACACAATATATTAAAGCATCTCTGGTGTTTCCATGGTTTCTACAAAATAAAAATAACACATGTATGATGTCATTGATAGGCAATGCACGGTCCGTGTCTTGGTTAAAATTGCTTATTTCTCTGGATTTAAACATTCTTGGAAACATTTGGGATAATGTAAGTACACAAGTCAAAAAATATATAACATAGTTCTTGTGGTTTTTGGATATTTTAATCCAAAAATCTCACATTGTGCCTTTAATATTATATTTATTATTGAGCAGAAAATCTGCATATTAGAATGTTTTCTGAAGGATCATGTGACACTAGTCATGTGACTAGTAACGATGCTGTAAACTCAGATTTGCCATTATAGAAATAAATTACATTGCAAAATAAAAACAACTTTTTATAATTGTATTAATACTACACAGTATCACTGTTTTTACTGTATGTTTGATTAAATAAAATGCAGCCTTGGTGAGCCAAAGACACTTCTGTCAAAACATCTTACAGAACCCTTGCATGGTAGTATATCATGAACTATTAATTATTTATTATAATTGATAATCTATGTTTAATGTTAATTTATACTATGCTTTAACATGTCAATTTGTATAATACAGTAATAGTTAGTATATTATGAACAAGAATTTTTTTTGCGTATATAATTAATAAAATACTATTTATAAATTAACATTGACCTAGCTTAATAAATGCTGTAAAAATAGTTGACGGTTAGTTAATGACACCTAATGTATTGTTAACAAATTGAACCTTATTGTAAAGTGTTTATGTGGTTTTAGGTCATTCCATTGTGTCTCTATAGGAATTTTATCATTAAATACGCTTTACTTATTGTTACCATATTTTATCTTGTCAGTATTTAATATCAACAATTTACTATTATACTCAAGTAAGCGTGTCATTTTAAAAGTCCATCTGTTGCATTGTGATATTATGCTTTTTATCTCAGTGGCACACAAGTAAATACCCGTTACTACAATATTAAGCATAACCTCTAAATGCAATCGGTCAATGAGGTGTTATATGCGAGTGCTTTTAGAGACCTGTTCATTTTTTCCGGTTGGTTCTGCAGGGCATCATCTTCTGTTTCTTCCCTTGGCCTTTTCTTTTGTCTGTGTTCACTGCTCCGCGTACGTGTGGAAATGGGCAAGTCATTCGTTTCTACAGTGAGAGGATGAAAGAAAAGAGGGTTTTAACACCCACTTAAACTGCCTGAATTTGGCAGGGTGATTTTAGAACAAAAATTCCAACCTTCTGCAACTTTAAAATGTTTGTTGACAATCACCACCACGTCTTCCTGTAAAAACAATTTAAAAAAGTCAGTCCTTTCAAGTAAGGGTTAACTACAACCCCAAATCCAGAAAAGTTGGGATTTTAGTATAATCACAATATAAAAAAAAAAAAAAAAAAAAAAAAAAAAAAAAAAATTATATATATATAGTGATTTGTTAAATCTCTTTAACCTTTATTCAACTGAGTTACAAAAGACAACAAAAGATTTCCAAGCTTTGGAAGCCCTCAGCTGACATTACATGAGAAACCATCTTGCTTCTGTGTTAAATATAGCCACATGGGCCCAGGAGTACTTTGGAAATCCAGTCACTTAACACAGTTAACCGCAGCATCAAGAAATGCAACTAGAATCTGTTACGCAGGGAGAAAGCTATACATCTGTTCAATGCAGAGATGCCAGAGTTCTCTGGGTCCAAGCTCATCTCAGATGGTCTGAAACACTGTGGAAATCTGTGCTGTGGTCAGATCAATCCACGTTCATGCAAAATTCATGGATGACTCACAGTTTGCATGAAGGTACCATTGACATATACTGAGATATACTTCCATCAAGATGAGATCTTTAATGGGAAGCAAGACAACGCCAGGCCTCATTCTGCACATGCTGAAAGAGAGTGGTTTCTAGACACTAGACACCTCTATACTGTAAGGGATGTGCTTGACTGCCTGCCTGCTGTCCAGATCTGTCTCCTATTGATAATGTATGGCCCATCATGAAAAGGAGAATCAACGATGACCACAGACTGTTGAGCATGTCTTGTATCAGGCGATATTGGGCAATATGTAATATCCTCGTTCCCAAACATTTCAAAAGTGTAATTAAAAGGAAAGGTGAAGTTTTTTTTTTTTGGAGCATGTTGCAGCCGTCAAAATTGACAAAATATACTACAGTTGGTCAGTGAAAACTTTGAAAATTGTTTCTTTGAAGTCAGATAGCAATCATCTTTTATTAAAGCAGTGAATTATAACAAATAAAAAAGGGGTTTTAAAGGGATACATTTTGAGATAAAAATGATCTGAGAGGTTCACTAAGTGTCAGCATGCCAAAGCCTTCTCTGAGTTGTTGTCTTTAGCCTTGTTACTAAAATAACAAAGCCAAAAAAAAAAGAACATCTAGATATAAAAACACAATTTACTGTGATGTCCAGACAGCTCTCCTCGGTCATCTCCACCTCATTAACTGCAACCTCTCCGTTTTTGCCTTCCTCTGCTGCCCATGAGCTATTGTTGCCTGTATGGAGACAGAAACAATAAACCTAATATCTAACCAATAAATCCACCGTTGCTGTGTGATGTCACTTGCGATGCGAAATGAGATACACTGATAAAGGCTGCCATTTTCAGGAAAAAAAACTTGAACTAGAAATTCTAGCATAGTAATATGAGAGGATCAGTGACATAAGACTTAGGCAGAGCAGTGCAAAAGCTTACATTGTAGTGTCATGGAGGCAAGTTTGCTTGCCACTTTCACTTTCTGGTAGGGACCTCCAACTCCTTCCACCTCCCACAGCAGGTCCACATCAGCTGGGTACTTGCTCAGGTACTGTCTGCATACTGGAGCACATCATATTTTGACTTACTCATTTTATATATATATATAATATATATATTTGAGCAAGTATCAAAATATGTTCCCAAAACAATAACCTTGTGGAGACATTGGTTACTAAAGTTCAAAGCTGTGTGACCCTCATTTAAATCTTTTTTTTTTCTTCCTTGTAGAGCAAAAACAGTAAGGAGGCATATACAATTACAAAGAAGTGAAGCAGATAACTTACCCTTTTGCATTACCAAAGTTAAAGGGTATTTCAAGCCTAATTCATCATCTTTAAAAGAGTCCACAAAGTCCTCCAACATCTGCAAGCCATGACCTTCACCACGGTGATCCTTCCGCACAAATATAGAGTCCATGACAGGAAGTAGGTAGCACTGGCTCACAAAGCTATTACACAAGCTACCTGTGGGTGAGAATGAACACAGCAGATGGAAGAAATGTCTGGAGCAAAACCACTGCATGTTACACTGGTTTCCATTTACAATATCAGTCAAAATAGTTTACATGACATTTATTTTCACTAACAGTAAAAATGAAACTGGATAATAATAATAATATCCAATATAAATAACCACATATAGTTATATCCGTTCCGCCACATAAGAAAAAAATATTTGGTAAATTACAATTAGGATTAAAAAAGTAAAAGACAAAAAACGCAAAAAAAAAAAAAAAACATTATTGGTTATAGTTATTACACAAGTCGAAATTAAGATGCCAAGTCATAATTATTAGATTAAATTGAAACATAAACATAAATGACATATCTAAAATTTGAGCCACAACTATGATAATGATGACAAAATAATGACATACCAAGTTATAATTATTAGATGAAAATGTAAAATTATTAGTTAAAAAGTCATAATGATAAAAATTCCTAATTTTAATGAGGTGCCATTCCTGTTTTCTACTTTTGTCATAATTTACTTTTTGTCTCATGCATTTTGACTGTCATAATTATGATTTATCAAAGTAAGATTTATTTTATTTTATGTGGCAGAAATTGACTTCTAAATTCACGGCTTCTCAGAATAATAATAATTATAATATGTGGATTTTTTTGTCTGCACAAGCCCAAATCTTTACTAGGGCCACACTACAGAAGTTTATGAGCTTGCCTTCTTACAAGCTAGGCAAGACCTAGTTTTATATCTCACTCCTCGTTTAACAAAGACACTATAGATTGCTTATCATGTAAACTTACACAGAGGGCAGAATGAGCAATGCGTCTACCACACTGCCAGACTCTCCTGGGAGAAAGACCAACCTTTAGATTTGACAGAGTAGAAGCCCACTGCCTCTCCATTCTTCCAGAGGATTTTGGCAAAGACGTCTTCTCCGTGGCACAGGAATGGCACCTCATTAGACCCCATTTCCACGGTCCGGTAAATGATGCGGTTCAGCACATATAAGACTATCCTCTCGCCCACAGACCTTACCTGTCCGAATACAATTATGCACAACAAAACAGTGTTTGAAGAACATTAGGTTTGCCTGTGGCTTTTTCAGGCTAAAGTAACAATGTAACAGAAGTAGAGACAAATCTTTTCTTCTGTATTGTGATGTGTGCATCTGTATGAAACAGTATCGAAAAAAAAAAAATAGTAGAGTGGGGATCTATCAATCAGTTGCTGAAAGCATGTAAGAAAGGGGTTTAAAGTTATATTTTACTTTATAATGTTTTAAATATGGATATTTTTCTTACACAAATCATCACTTTGCTTCAAAAGGCCTTTGTTAACCCCCTGAAACCATGTGGAGTATGTTTATGATAGATCACAAGTTTTGCGCTGCTATTCCCTGCCATTATAAAGCTTGGAAGAGCCAGGATAATTTTTGTATAACTCTGATTGTATTCGTCTGAAAGAAGAATGTCATATACACCTAGGGTGGCTTGAGCATGAGTACGTCATGGGCTAATTTCTATTTTTGGGTGAACTATCCCTTTAAGGAGTCTAAAGATAAGAGAAGTTTTTTTAGAAAGATTAAAAGTCGTTTTAATTATATATGACATTTTGATAAAAAATTGCAAGTCAAAACTTAAATGAAACATTTGCACGGGTGAATCGTTCACAATAAGATCGATAACATGCATTAAGAAAAAAGTTGAATTTTAAAGGGATACTTCACCACTTTTAAAGGGATACTTCAAGCGGCAAGTTTTATTTTATGTCACCATACTAAGTTGTTCAACTACTCGTGTAACTGTATTTAAATACAGAAACGTGGAGGTGTTTGGTCGCTTCAAACTTGATCTCTGTTTGGTACCATAGTGAATGAACTGGGCTTAGTGGGCTAAGCTAAATGCTATAATAATGTCACCGCGGGTCCAATAGACTAAGTGCATGCACTCAGACGAGAGAGGTATGCATCAACTCGTCTTAGTTAAGGAAATAACATGGTTTAATACGAAAAAGCGGTGAAGTATCCCTTTAAGTTCATGCCGACTTTAAACAACAGGTGTACAACGTCCAGTTATTAGATGGCATTCCTGCAGAGGATCCAGTCTGTCTCACAGGATATTAAAACACATGGAATGTGTTACTCTGCATAGCACAGTGGAATGAACAAATACAAGCCCAAAGAAGATGAGTGCATTGTGTATTTTTGAGCAGGTGTGAGAAAGAGTGCTTATGTGTACATTTACATGACTATTTCAGGACCTTGTTTTAAGGAATTATGAAAGCAAGCCTGTGTATGCAAAGCAGAGCCTGAGACAACGGCTCACCGATCAGCCATTTTGCAATTATTTGTTTGGCCAAACCGCTACATTTCACTCCTCAAACACTCCCTATTGTTTCCTCTTCTCTCACTCTATAATTAAACATTCGCACATACTAAAATACATTTTATATACATAAAAAACCCACAAGCTCCGGAGTGCTTGAGAACATTTGCAAGTCTTTAACAAGGCCCGAAGACAATGCCAGATTCATGTTTTTATTGGCTTGGCAAAGCAGCAACATTCTAAATAGACACTGTTCAAAGTATGTCTGAATAATGTCATTAAAAAACTCAAATCATTCCAAAAAATAAGAAAGAAAGATTACCTTCACAATGCCTTCTCTTGCAGGATTTGACGTTCTGAGAATATCTTCCACTGTGTACCACTGATCAGCCAAGTACAACGCCATAGCTAATATAAAAATAAGATAAGGGAGGAGAAGAGGAGTAAAGAAATATAAGAGTCTATGATGACTAGGCTAGATGTTATAATCATAGGTAAAAGGGGCAAGCAAGTGGGCTACCTGTAAACTGGTCCTCAGGAGCAAACAGAGCCAGGACTTTGTGTTTGAGGTTGGTTCCATACAGAGGAACAAACCCCACGTTGGCGGGACTGATACGGATCTAAAAGATCCAGAAGCACAGGATTCTTAAAGCATTTTTCCCATTTAGTGGTTTTTAAAAAGCACTTATATATAATAACTTAATAAGGGCTGCACGAATCATTGTATTTTTATATGATAATATCTGCTGGTTATTTGTTGTCAAGGCGTTTTGAAAATTTGACATTTCCGTTATCTTGCATTGGTAACGAGCCTTTTTCCTGCTTGGCATTGCCAGATGTCAAAGGCACAAATCCCTCAAACTGAGCTTTTCTCTTAAAAGGATGCATTTTCTGTCCAGTGTTTATTATCTTTTTAACCTAGCAAACAAGCACACACGTTCTTTCTGGGATGCAAAAAAAATGCTGATGATCTGCCAGCGGCGACACACATGTATTTTGAAGTTTAGCGATGTCCATTAAGGAATTCTGCTTTGAATGAATGTGTCATGCAGCCAGTCTGTGTTTTCCAAAGCCACGTCTGCGATTTGTTGCTAGCTACTTCTGAAAGTGAACCTTCTGTGACAAACTGTAAAAAATTCAAATTCAAATCTTAACCATAACCATGTGATGGTTGTTGATTAAATCAACATATACAATAAAGTCATAAAGTATTAACAATAAAGTAAAAATGTTACATTTGTAATTATTGGAATAATTATGCATCACCATAGTTGGTTAAATTAAATAAACTCCATACACCGCCTACTGGCCTATTAGGTGAAGCGAAACATGATATAGCCTTTATTACTGTCCCTTTTGATAATTTTGTAATAAATAAATAAGTGCGTGTGTGTGTGTGGGCATGTTTTTGTGACGTATGAGGACACAAATGGGTATAATGACATGGTTATGACTTAGGTATTACAAGGAGTCATATTACTTATGAGAACATTGTCCATGTCCTCACTTTTCAAAATGCTTATAAATCATACAGTGTGTGTGTGTGTGTGTGTGTGTGTGTGTGTGTGTGTGTGTGTTTCTTTCTCTTAAACATGAGTATTAATCCTATAGATAATCGTGATTATATTTTTTCACCATTATTGTGCAGACCTAACATTAAAGTGATAAAATTCACCCAATCAAAATTCTGCCATCATTTACTTATGCTTATATCATTCCAAACCTGTAAGGCGTGCCAAGCAGGTTTAGCTCTTCAGAAAAGTGTAAAACTAATCCAAATTAATTGAGTGGTTTAGTCAAGCTCTTTGTGAACTTTTGGAAGCGTCAAAATGGTAGTTGCATAGACGAAAATATCTCAGATTTCATTAAAAATATATTCGTGTTCCTGAGATGAACCAAAGTATTATGGGTTTGGAACAACTTGAGGGTTAGTAAATGATGACAGAATTAAATTTTTCGGTGAACTATCCCTTTTATTCTTCAGTACAAAACCTGTGTATTATTTGAGCTGTAAAGTTGCTGTCATTATGGTCGATTTAGGGTTTTAGATGTTATATTGCCATGGCAACAAACTCGTAAAATGGATATAACTGTGCAAAAAAGGGTAATATTTATTGTAATCTGAGCTCGGTGGTGTAAGTTACCTTTCTCTTGTTGGGCAGTGTAAGGTATTGTGTGTTATCTGGGTTGCTGTAAAGCAGTGTGTTCATGTAGCTCTGGGCTGAACTTTCCAAGTCCTCATGTCTCCCAGACACCAACACATCTACAGGGAACTCCATCCCTGCAAGGGTCAGAGGTCACAAAAATGACAACTTCAGCACTCTGTCATTCAACGGTTTTATTAATCCATTACTATATACCGTATTAAATTTGATCAGAATTGATTAAATACTAATTTCTGTCAAATTATTTCTACCTACATGCAAAGGAAAAACAGAAAAAATGTATTAAATAAAAAACAAATGCCATTTTTTTCGGAGACAGGTTGATGAGGAACTACATGTTGCAACCACTATTCTGTCAGTCAGAAATTCTGGAGTCAACACTGAGCTTTGTTAAGCAAGCATGACAATAGACTTATCAACATAAAATGTAAATCTCACATAATCAGATTGTGTACAGAATAATTCACCAGTCATAATAGATGTTTGCATGTTTGGTCTACATCTCTACTAATTGTAAACCAAAGTCAAGGTTTTGCTTCCTTAAAACACACTAACTCAAAATTCCCTGCATATACTATTCCAACCATACACCGATCAGGCATAACATTATGACCATATTACAACCTTACTAATATTGTGTTGGTCCCACTATTGTTGTCAAAGCAGCCTTGACTGGCCCATCGAGGCATGGACTGCACTAGACCCCTGAAGGTGTGCTGTGGTGTCTGGCACCAAGATGTTAGCAGCAGATCCTTGTAAGTTGTGAGGTGGGGCCTCCATGGATCATACTTGTTTGTTCAGCAAATCCCACAAATGCTTGATTGGATTGAGATCTGGGAAATTTGGAGGCCAAGTCAACACCTCAAACTCAAACTCCTTAAACAAATCCTGAACCATTTTTGTTTTGTGGCTTATCCTGCTGAAAGAGTCCACCATTGATCCGTGGTCCAGTTCTGATGGTCATTGTTGGCTCTTTCGGTGGTGGACAGGAGTCAGTATGGGCAGCCTGACTTGTCTGCAGCTATGCAGGCCCATTCGCAACAAAAAGTGTTGCACTGTTTATTCTGACACCTTTTATCAGAACCAGCATTAACTTCTTTATTGTAGCAATTTGAGCTACAGTAGCTCGTCAGTTTCATCGGACCACACGGCCAGCCTTCGCTCCTCACGTGCATCAATGAGCCTTGGCCACCCATGACCCTGTCGACCACCACTGTACTGTTCCTTCCTTGGACCAATTTTGATAGATACTGACCCAGGCCCGGTTCCACAATCAAATCACTGAGGGTGCTTCTGAAATTACTGAGGGTGCTCTATGCAACGACTCCACCATAGCAGTGTTGAGTGAGAAATTTATGATTATTTATTTACAGGCCATTTACGTTAATGCGTTAGTATTTAAACATGTCAACTTCCTGAGAACAAAAAAAAAAAGGTTACGTAAATTTAGAATTTTTTCTCCTCCTGTCATTGTTTGGAGCATAAAAAAATAAATTTAAAAAAAGTAAAATTCATATGTTATATGCGATTTATTCTGATATTCAGAGGACACCAGAACCCCTTTATTGGGGAAATTAAAAGACATGGATTTTTTTTTTTTTCATTCATCCAATCCATTTGTTTTACCCAAAAATTACCCAATTCTCAATTTTATG
The DNA here is from genome assembly GCF_024679245.1 of Pseudorasbora parva. Lineage (NCBI taxonomy): Eukaryota > Metazoa > Chordata > Actinopteri > Cypriniformes > Gobionidae > Pseudorasbora > Pseudorasbora parva. The sequence goes on along the minus strand of NC_090189.1, from coordinate 15,671,997 downwards.
AAAGATAGCCTACAGAATATTTTGATATAGGCTACCATTTTACTTAATGCAAATTTGTGTAAACATGGCCATAAATGCCATTTCCTTTCTAATTTGCATTTTTTTTAAATGTGTTTTGGGACTATATGTAACGTACACAGACATATAATAATATTTTCATAAGAATGTCTTATATTCTATATATTCTGTGTGTTAGAGAAAGTCGCTAAATCATGTCCTCTACTGATGCCAAACCTCTATTCTGGGTCTTAGGAGAATATTCATGTCTTGTGCAGAGTTCCATTTATATTTAGATGTCAATTCCAAAACAAGCAATATTGGCCGTCGATTTTATCAATGAATGACTGTGTAGCCTCAAAAGAGAGCCAAGATCGCTACGATCACTGCTGTTGCCCTTTGTCAGTTCATCGTGATCTCACAAAGTTTCGTTATAAAAATGAAGTTGTCAACAACAAATCTCTTACTTACTTACATAGTGGCTTGACTTTGTTATTAAGAGGTTTCGCGAGCCTGCATTACCTCAGCCATTCCGAGTGGTGAGATTCTAAACGTGTTCCAGAGATCAACAACCATTTGTGATTGGCTGTATCGATCACCGCTGTATCTGTGATTGGCTACACCACTCACAGCTGCAAAAACACACTGTAAATAGATGCATTTGACGCTCTCCAGAGCTCGGACACAAATGTGAAAATCTGCCAAATCGGTTTCACCAATATTATTACTGTGCCAACTGAGGGTGCTTTTGCTTGCGTTTGAGGGTGCTTAGCACCCTCTAGCACCCCCGTAGAACCGGGCCTGTACTGACCACTGCAGACCGGGAACACCCCACAAGAGCAGCAGTTTTGGAGATGCTCTGACCCAGTCATCTAGCCATCCCAATTCGGCCCTTTTCAAACTCGCTCAAATGCTCACAAGCTGTCTAATATATCTTCACACACTAGCAGGTGCCGTGATGAAGAGATTATCAGTTTTATTCACTTAACTTGTCAGTGGTCATACTGTTATGCTTGATCTGTGTATAAAAAAACTCAGAAAAACAAAACAAAACCCAAGAAAAATACACAAACACATTTTATCCAAACAAAGCGGAGACAAAACACAAATTCATAAACAAAGTCTCTGTTCCAACTTCCAACAGTACAGAGACAATCCTGAACATCACAGTTGGCTGCAATCCATCCTCAGCTGGCCTCAATGAATCCCCTATCAACAACTATTTGTGTCACACTGACAATCAGACCGAGCAGAAGCGCGCGCGCGCGCACGCGCGCGCGCACGCACGCACACACACACGCACACACACACACACACACACACACACACACACACACACACACACACACACACACACACACACACACACACACACACACACACACACACACACACACACACACACACACACACACAGGACCAGGAATGAGTGTATGGTTCTTCTAGGGTTCTGAATTTTTTTGTTGTTGAATGAAACAAAGTTATACTTCAAACCATCAACACTGTTGTTATACTTTGTGTGCTGTGATCGTTGAAATGGAATCTATTAAAGGATTAGTTCACTTCAAAATGAACATTTCCTGATAATTTACTCATCCCCATACCACCCAAGATGTTCAGGTCTTTCTTTCTTTCTTCAGTGGAATATAAATAATTTTTTTTGCGGAAGATTTCAGGATTTTTCTCCACACAACAGACTTCAATTGCAACCAAAATGTTGAAATACAAATCAATGCAGTTTTAAATGGCTCTGCATGATCCCTGCTGATGATTATGTCTTATCTTGCAAAATCATTGGTTTGCAAAATCAAAATTTTGTTTGGTAAAGGCCGTTTGTATTAGTCTTCGCACGTTTGCTTGGGGCGGTTCTGATGGTTTCGCTATAAAAGACCCGATTCCTCAGCTGGGATCGTGCAGAGCCTCTGAAGCCCATCGAAGCGGCATTGATTTGGACCTTCAACATTTTGGTTGTCATTGAAGTCCATTATGTGAAGAAAACTCCTGGAATGTTTTCCTCAAAAACTTTTCGACTGAAGAAAGAAAGACACAAACATCTCGGATGAGATAAATTATCAGGAAATTTTCATTTTAAGGTGAACTAATTCTTTAATGGTTACTTGTCATAGAAATTATGACAATATTCTCTTGTTCCAATGTTCGAGACTCTAGAGCTGTGACTTTGAAGGACACGGCACAGACACAAGAAATCAATATCACATCTATCCTTAAAAAGCACTCCCACACAGTCGTACACAACTGCCTTGAGCCACAACAACCCAACTAGGCACCAAAACACCCCCATCACATCCAGCATTCTTCCAGTGGAATGCATGATCTCTTTACATGTGCCAGAGGGGTGCAGCACAGGACCTGAGGCTCAGGACGGCCTGCAAACTATCAGGAAAACCAGCTTATATTTCGTGCAAATAAATCAAGGATCATAGCGAGACCATAGTATTTCCCTATTTTACATAGATTTCCCTTATTGTTACAAAGGGTTGAATGACTTTTTTTTTTTTGACCAAAAAAAGTTGACTTTTGTGTGAGAAAAAAAAGTCGACATTTATGTGATGAAAGTCAAGTCGATGTTAATTTGTTTGCTGATGACATCATTAATGAACAAACAAGCCTGAACCTCGAGCGGAGACTTGAATGCGGGCTGCCTTGTGCACAGCTATGGTACAACACAGCGCTGCCTGCTCCTACATAACAGCTTATTTTGATCACTTCTTTTGTCTTTGGGCCCGTTTTGAGTCCGTCAAATCACAGATTTCTGCTCGTTCTAAATCAGATGGAGATAAAGTAGCACAGTAAAGATTACATTTATATGAATTAGTGAGATTGTGATTGCACGTGAATTAATTTTACCTGGCAATGTCTGTCTAATAGTGAAGCTGTGAGGCACAATAAATCGCATTTTACATGAAATCATAGTTATTGCTATTTGGCCAATTGTGATTATGAAATCACAAAGGCAGTGAGCGAGTTTTTGAATTTGCATGTGTTGTGAGGAATTGCAGCGCGTTTTTGTATTTGCATGTGCTGTCAGGATTTGCAGCGCGTTTTTGTATTTGCATGTGTTGTGAACTTTTGCAGCGCGCGTGTTGTCAAACTGATGAAGATGTTTTCTTTATTTGCTGGTGCTTTCTTCATTTGCAGCGTGTTGAGCTGTCTCGGCCACCATAGTATAGACAAAAAACACAATTTTTACCAGGCTGTAAACATGTTTTTTTCAGCTGTAAAGTTGGGAATTTTAACATGGGGCTCAATGAGATTCTGCGCCCTTCTGGAGCCTGCCCCTAGTGGCCAGTCGATGAATTGCAGTTTACATTACTTCCGTATTGGCTACAAAAGAGATCGCAGGAGGTTGCCGCTTGGTGCTATCGTACTTCTACGGCATATATACCTGGACTAACCTGCGCGAGACCCTCTGGCTTGCAGAGCAGCGTTATACTGATCACAGCCGTGCTGCGCTGAGAAGCTGCACATGCAATAATCTTTGCCAAATCTTGTGTGGTTTTATTTCAATTTATCATGCAGCCCTAAAATACATGCTGGAGATTTTCGGTTTCTAAGCTCTTTTATTGATAAATCAACAGTGTTGATAACACATTTATGTGCACGCTGTCTGTATGTGTGCGCATTACAATGCAGCAGCGCAGAAGAGAAATTAGCTTAACAATAATCGTACAATTGTACAATAATCTGTTTAAAATTAGCATTTACCCGATCAATTTTAAGCAACCGGATTGTATATTCAAACATATCTTGTGGACCGCTGTCATTTTAACTGTTTGGAAACGGAGTGTAAAAGTGGACTTCAAATGTATATTATATAGGGATGCACCGAAATGAAATTCTTGGCCGAAGCCGAAACCGAATAATAATGAAATGCTTGGCCGAAGGCCGAATACCGAACGCGGTGTTTTGCATTTTTTCCATTTATTTGGCCATTTTTTTACCATTACAATAATTAAATAGTAAAAATTTGCTTTTTACTATTTTGTGTTGCTTTTCAGAGAAATAAATCAAATAACAAAAATACACTCTGTATGTCTACAACATCAAATGTGCATTGAATAGTGCAAGAAAGGTAGATGAACCCACAACAAATAAATAACTGTCCTAGACATAAGCCTACTTAGCCTACTTCTTCAGGAAAAGTGGCAGGTTCTTCTTTATGAAAAGTAGCTTCTCTGCTTTCTCACATGAAAGTCATGAGATGCAGCACTAAACAGTGCTTCCACACTGCTGACATGTTTGCTGCATAAAGCGCCCGCCTCTCACTCTACGTGGGTTACTATTTGATCGCGTCATTAAAAACGTCATTGTTCGGCAAAAATTATTCTGCCTTTTTACTTATTCTTTTTACTTAATTTCGGTTGCCGAACATTCGGTGCGTCCTAATATTATATTAAAAATCTCGTTCGCAAGGTCACTGAGGAGCGATCGAAAAGGGCACTTTCACGATTAAAGGGGCAGGGGCTCAAGACACCCATGCTCCCCCCTTGTGCACGCCAGACGTGACTTGTCTGTGCAACACCTAATTGTGACGTCTATCTAAGTGAAAAAACTTTTCTAAACAAGAAAAGAAATGGAAGGCAAGACTTGATTTTGTTCTTTTCAAATTGCTGGGGTCTCATGTGATTGACTGGTTGTCCCACCCTCACGTCAGTAAACGGCAACGCATCATCAAAGAAGAGATGTAGTTGCATGTGGGAGGGGAAGTTATTTTGATAAAAGATCATCAATCAATCAATCAACTTTATTTATATAGCGCTTTTACAATCACGATTGTGTCAAAGCAGCTTCACAGTGGCAAACAGGATAATATTGCGACAAAATTAGATTTGGCTGTACAGTCGTACTGGAGAAAACAGTGATGTTATCAGCTTATTTTAATTTATCATGAGGGTATGACAATACTGCAATATTCCATAAAAAACAAGATTTGTCCGTTTTAACTTCATAGTGATTTTAATGATTTTTGCAATTCTAATTTACATTAAACATTACAATAAATATACATTACACACCACAGATTTAAAGAAAGATTTCTTTAGCCTAAAAATGATTTGCTTCTGAATCTGCATGTTTTGTTAATATAATGCAGATAATATTATCCAGTATCATATACAAAATATGCATCATTTAAAAAAAATACTCTCTCACTTTTGATTTGCTGCAAAATGTAGGTTTAACATCAATCATAATGAGTGTGTAAAAGCTAAAACCAATCAATAGCATGTTGTGCAGCACCATGTGTTGCGTAACAGCCGTCTACAGGAAAGGCAGGAAATAAATGGCTGGGGCCCCTAGCACAACCTCTGCGCTCAATATAGAATGTATAAAATGCATAGAATGCACTACTGACCAAACGCTCTGATATGCAGACAGAGAAAGCTTTGTCAACTAGAACTCAATGCATGCACATATGATAAGCACAGGACTTTTAACTGAAGTATTTCTAAGCATTATTCAGGTTGCACTATTATTCAAAAGTTTGGGGTCAGTAAGATTTTTTTTATGTTTTTGAAAGAAGGTGCATTAAACATTATAGCATAATATCACTGCAAAAGGGGCCCTTGTCTATAATGTAGCGATGTACACACAGCTCACACAGAGGTCACTTTTGAACCAAGCAGCCTTCTTTTGGTTAACGTGACGAAACCACATTAATAACTTGAACCTTTTGCGAAACCTGTGTGAGGGAATATTTCACGCTCACGCTATTGAGATGACTGGATTTCACTGTGTAAATTAAATTAGCAACAATAAATGCGATCCACCCCTTTGCTAACCAAGGCTGCTTTTATCAAAAATACAGTAATATTGGGTTATACAACTACAATTTAGCAGCATTACACCAGTCTTCAGTCACATTAAAGTGATTTCTGAAAGATCATATGCTGATTAAATCGCTCAAGAAATATTTCTTATTTTTTTACCTTTGTAAACATTGTGCGGCTTAATATTTTTGTGGAATACATTTTTTGTATTCTTTGATGATAGATTTTAAAGAAACACCTTTTGTGTCTGACTTAAGGGTAATTTATGATCATGTTAATATGGATGCCTGTTTCTGCCACAGAATAAAAAATAAAAAAGGTAACTGCGGCTTTTCTTCCTATAGCAATTCATATTGTTTTTCCTTAGAATTGCGTAATTTAAAAGTCACAATTGAGAGTTATAAAGCCAGAATTGCGAGATATTACGTGACATTTTCTTGCAATTGTGAGTTTAGATCTCGCAATTCTGACTTTATAACATGCAATTGGGAGATATAAAGTCAGAATTGTGAGATATAAATGCAAAACACAACCAGAAAAAGTGATATACAACATAGAAGGTTTAAACTAAAAGTAGTGAAAACGACTCTACTTAAAACACACTCTCTGTTTGCACCTAAGCATATGGTGTAGCATTCCAGACTACCAGGGGTGACGCTTTGGCCAAAATAAAAGCAACCCCCACTCGAGTGAAGCCAGCGATCTGAAAACCCTTACAATCCTGGTTCACTGAGGGCTTTTGAAACTATTCTTGCCCCTGTTGTAGTATCACGCAAGCAGAGCAGATAAAGCCAATTAACTTAATCAATCCTAAGCTAAAATCAGCAGGAGGAGTTATTATTGCATTAGCCACTACACGTGGAAGGGAAGTCATGTTGATCTAAGGCTAACACAAAGCAAAAAGCTAAGTTTTTGTGTTAAAACAAACACAAAAACTCAGAGCTGCTGACATACAGACAACTTACAGTTGTGACAACTAGCCCCAGTCTCTTTTATATATTAAAACAAATAGAGGTATAGTCATCTGACCTGAACAGAGAATGGCTGGCGGTAACACACAAGCAGTCACAGCTATCCTTACATAACAAATGAGCCAAATCACTCATTCTCTCAGTGTCAGATAGAATTAGCAACCAAGCACCAAAAGAAAATTCTGAAGGCAGAGTCTCATGGTTAAGCAACACTAATGTTGACTCAGCAGTCAGCACAAAGTTCCTAAATGCAAATTGCAGCTATCCTTATTATAACACGTGTGATTTTCTTCAAAAATGTATCTAAAAAGGGACAGCAAAAGTTGACAACTCAAACTAGAGTAAAAGATTATTCAAAGAAACGGTGGAGAGATCCTGTTGTCACAAAAACTAAGCGAGTGTGTTAGAGAAATGTGATGTTTCTGAAGGGATGGGGGTTGTTTGAATTCTAGCGCTGGATTGAACTGGTTTCGTTAAAAGGGACATGACCAGAAATCAAACTACACAATAACTTGGAGATGAAGGTTAAAGGGATAGTTCACTCAAAATTTTAAATTAGCCCATGATTTACTCACCCTCAAGTGAACAATTTCTTTCAGACAAATACATTGGAGCCAATGAATGGCCGTTTTTTTTAATAAAGTTAAAAAAAAAGCATATCTATCCATCATAAAAGTGCTCCACATGGCTCTGAGGGGTAAGAAAGGCCTTCTGAAGTGAAGCCATGCTTTTTTGTAAGAAATATATCCATATTTAAACATAACTAGCTTTCGGCAGACAGCCTACTTAAGTCAACTTACCAAAAGAATAACCCCTGAAGCGATGCATGAAGGCTGTAGGAGTAACGCAAGCTTTCGACGCAAACAAACAAATATTGAAACCTTATATATCGAACCAATCACTTCGCTTCAGAAGGCCTTTATTAACCCCCCGGAGCTGTGTGGATTACTTTTAGGATGGATAGATGGCACTGTTATGGACTACAGAAAACAGAATGGAAAATAGAAACAGCCATTCACTGCCATTATATAGCTTTGAGGAGCCAGGTCAATTTTTAATATAACATTGTATTCATCTAAAAGAAGAATGTCATATACACCTAGGATGACTTGAGGGTGAGTAAATCATGGGCTATTTTTAATTTTAGAGCGAACTATCCTTTTAAGACACTCGTTTAAAACAGTTAAAATGCAAAACAAAAAATATATTTTTATAGAGACAATTAAAATAATTTGTTGATCACAGGTACATAACATAGGCTATGCACTTACAGTTATTGGTTAACAAATCAAACTACAATTAACTTTGTCAATGTCACTGGTGGTAAGCAAAATGGAACAGTTGATGTTCATGCCAATTCATGTATACCATAACTTCTCTCTCTCTCTCTCTCTCTCTCTCAAAAAGAACACAGTGTTCTCTTTCCGTTGAAGAAGGATATGCTATATGACACGACTACCCCCCTCACAAAAAGCTCCAGTTATGGCAAATCCGAATTACTTTCGAGAGTCGACTCTTTCAAACAGTTCGTTCAAAGAACCAGTTCAAAAATGATTCATTTTTTATGATGGGCGTTTAAAATGTTGAGTTTTTTGCAGCAATTCAGTCATACAATTAAGTTGCAAAAAGATTGCGTTAACATCTGCTTTTCGTAGTCAAGTCATTTAATTTTCACTAATTAATTAATTACCTCACTCTCTCATGCGGATTGATTCAGATCGATTTTGTAACCGGTTCAAACGAATCATCAAATACAAGTTACGAATCGTTAATGAATTGGATATTGCTAGCTCCGCGATTTATAAGCTCCACTGACTGCATGGACTTATATTCAAAATAAGCGACAACATCTCTTAAGAAAAAATATTACAATTATAAACGAAGCATCTTTGTTTTAGACAAAGTGCAGAGAACGATTCAGACTGAGGGGGTGTGTCAGAAAATGTGTCTACATTATACGTCCAACAAAACCACTATAATCATAACTAGATTCATAGAACCACTTTTCTAAGATATTTTATCACTATATTTAAATTGAAGCCCAAACCACGAGGCGAAGAATGATAGGCTATCCAAACAAAAGCAAATGTAAAGAAGTAGCTATTAAGTGAATTATAAAGTGCATAGCCGTAAGTAATGCAATGTCATAATTTATTGTAAATGCACGCAGATCCAGAACTCATAGCTTAAACATGAGTTTCAGAAAGCGCATGAGTGCGCAAGCTCATATTTTACCCAGTTTTTGTGCGCCTCACCTGAAGTCGCATGCACATTTCATTCTTTGATTAGAACAAAGTGTCCGCTGATGTAATGCAACATTTCAACACAATGTGTCAGATACGGGCACTCCTGAGAGATTACGAGAGATACAGCGTACACATAAATTATGTCTAAGTATATTTAATATGAGACCGAAATCATTTGCATCCCTCAATACTGGGCCGTGCCAGTTCAGTTCGCTTTCACAACACTCGAGAAACTATCTGCCATGCACGCGGCTGGAGGAAAACTGTCGACTCACCTTAGCCCTGCTGATGTTGTGGGTTTTTTATGCGTTTTAATTTTTCCTTTGAGCGAGTTTTTTATCCAATAGCCGATATAAGCACGGAACCTCCGCTTGTTGTTAATACCGTGAGCTCGGGGACGCGGTCAGCCCTGCGCGCGCACCCGTAGAACTGCTTTCTACGGGGTGTGCGAGGTCTCAAACATCTCCACAAAAAAGTAAAGGATTTGAGGAGTTTACTATATTTGTCTTATTTTTAAGTGTCATGAGAGGCTAACTATACTCCCATCTTTCAAAATTCCAAGAAGCGATGGTGAAATAAAATATAAAATTGTCACAAAATATTGTGGCGCATTAGGTAAGCAAAAGTCAGCTTTCACAGGTTGTCGTGTCTGTGTTGAATGTGACGTATCAGAGCAAGCGGATAAGTTTGTCATTGGAGATGTAAAAATAGACTAAAGTCTTGCATTGGCTATCAGGTTAAAGCAGGTGTCAGTCTATGTATATGGTGAATTTGTACCAAAAAATAGCTGAGCTACAGTAGATGGCAGTCTTAGATTGAGAAATTATTTTTTTCCCTAAGGAATGCACATAGGCTACACACAAATTCTGTGCTTCTGTGAGTTTCGGTGCTGAAGTACAAGACAGTAAACTAATAATCAAGAAAAGTATAATTGATAAAATAAATAGGCTGCTGAATAAAAATATTTTACAGAGTTTAAACAAGTTTTCTATTATAATTTGGGGTTATGTCCATTTTTTAATGATAGATTTAGGTTTAATGAATGCAATTTATTTATTAAGATGTAAGCTTCATTTAATGAATTAAAAAGATCAATGAAAACATGCTTAAAGGTGCACTATGTAACTTTTCCGTCCGTTAGAGGAAGCCTATACAAAACAAAGGCATGGCTTGATAGCAAAATTTGAGCTCAGAATCTTAGGACATGTGATCTCAACCTCACAGCCAGTGGAAAATAATCGGGATAGGATTCGAGCAGAAATCATGTTTATGGACCCGATTATTAACTCTACTGTAGTGTGTAGTGGCCACTGGAGTGATTGTTAATAAGATGAACGCGACAAATCCAGATAAATCCAACCTGGTTTAGATCAAGTTCAACCGCTTCTCAAAGCTTGGTATAAACTTTCTCCGTTAACTCAGGTTTAATCCAGAGTTTGCAATTAACTCTGAAGCGCTTGCACCTGAAAGCGTGACACGTGCGGCAAATAGCCAATCACAGTGTCCGTTTGATTCACTTCTCTTCTGAAGACTGAGAGTTTGTTTAGAAAATTATCATGAAATTAAATGTGTTTACAAAGTAGGAATAAACACTGCTGCTGCAGTGGCAGTTTGTGAAGGCAGCTGAAAGAATATCTGATATCATTGCATGTGAATTGATGTGAATCAAAGAAATATGCCTAATATAATTATAGGTTCACAAAGAGCTCAAATGAATACACGTTGTTTAAAAGAATCATGAATGCATGTTTTATATTTGTCTACTTGTCAATTAATATTATATGAATATATTATAATATTTAAAAGTAATTATAGTTTGTATAATATAAATATAAAGTTTAAGATGAGCAAGTTTGTCTCTAACGGTTTTTTAACTATAAATTGCAAATTTAGAAAGAGAAATAGAGGGGGTGTGGCTTTATTACGTCTTTACTTGCAGCTAATTGGTCCAGTTTGGGTTTGCGATCTCTAACCCAGAATAAAATCTGTTCCAGAGCAGGTTAGCCGTGTAGTGTAAGTTACCATGGTGATAAACACAGCTGAAAACCAATCCAGCTTCTTGAGCCCGAAAAACCAGAGTTTGCTCAAACTAATCTTGAACTTACCTGGGTAGCAACCAGTAGCACCTGAAACCAGCTTTGTGCAAAAGGCCACTGAGTGTGTTGAAAATGATGTTATGACGTTACTCTGCGTTCGCTCGGCAGCTGTTGTGACACTAGTTGCACACTGCAGTAAGAGTAAAGAGTTTCTTAAAATAATACCTGACAAAATATATAGTGTTTTTTAGATATTTTACTGATTGAGATATATATTGCACCTTGAAGACCCCTAAGTGTTTGTAAATAATCAACCCGATCACACATAAATGCGTATAAATAGTACGAGTGTGCAATGTCGTGGAATGTATACGCCAAAACTCATTTTGGCGTGCATATGATACGCTGTTTTTCGCGTGCATATGATACGCACTTTATGGGCGTATATATGACATACGCTTGGGTAGGTTTAGGGTAGTGGGGCGTATATATGACACGCTCTTGGGTAGGTTTAGGGTAGTGGGGCGTATAAATGACACGCTCTTGGGTAGGTTTAGGGTGGTGGGGTGGGGGGTTCGTATGTATAATACGCCATAAAATGCGTGTCATATGCACGCGAAAAACAGCGTGTCATAGACACGCCAAAATGAGTTTTGGCATACATTCCACGACATTGCACACTCGTACTATTTATACGCATTTTTGTGAGAATACCCTGAAATAATTGTTGCTATTGTTAACTAAAAAATTTTTTGTTAAAGGTACATGTAGTTTTTCACCACTAGAGGTCGGCTGTTTAAAACAAAGGCGTAGCTTGACTTTTTCTTAACAAGTAAAAATATAGAATAATACAAACAATCAACAATCAATATTAACTTTAAGAACTTGTATTGGCAGCTAACTGAAATAAAATAAGTTGAGGTAGGCTACTAAAATTATATATATAAGTCGTTATTATGTTTTTTGCACAGAATGCACACAAAAATGATTCTCGTCGCTTCATAAAATGATTGTAGAGCAACTGCAGTGAGATGGGCTTTGTAACGACGTCTTTAGTGCCTTTTATGGGTCTTGAGAGAGGAAATGACATTGGTGTCAATGAAGGCCTGTCTGAGCCATCGGATTTCACAAAAATATCTTCATTTGTGTTTCGAAGATGAACGGAGGTGTTATGGGTTTTGAACGACATTTGGGGTAAGTAATTAATGACAGAATTTAAATTTTTGGGTGAACTAACCCTTTAAGACACGAAACGATTGGTTTCTGCGAGAAACCAAACAACATTTTGTGTCTTAAGACATCAATTTATCGTCACAAGCCGCAGGGTTTAATATGAATTTGTATGTTTTTTACTCTCATAGAAAAACACCCCATTGACACGCATTATACGAGCAATGTTGGAGTTAAAAATCGTAATTTGTGTCCTACTGAAGAAACAAACACACCTACATCTTGGATGACCTGGGGGTGAACTATCCCTTTAAGTGTCCCCAACTAAGCAAGCCAGAGGCGATGGTGACAAGGAACCCAATCTCCATCAGGTGACAGAACGGAGAGAGAAAAAACACGGGAGAAAACAGGCTCAGTCTTTTATGATAAATGAATAACACTTATTATATATATATATATAAAATGAATAAATAAATATTTAAATAAGTAAAAAATAAAAATTTACCTTTATATCCACAAAGGTACAAGCACATACATAGCCTATATTTTATATACATATTATAATTTAAAATGTCATAACTTCTTTTAGGCACAACTGGAAATTGTATGTGTTCAGTCAGTGCTAATAATCAAAAAAGAGGACATGTGAATACATTCTATAAAATGTTTCAGAACTGGATTTGTTATCAGCTCTTCCACAACATCACACATGTTCAGTTATACAATCTTTTAGGTGCATGGTTTCCTCGTCATTTCCACAAGGGCATTCCTCCACAAGAGCTGCTGGTTTATTAATTAAATTTTTGTATTTTCCATACACAAAAGCCCCTTCTGAACAGTGGTTCAAAAAGCCGACTCATGCTTTATTGCTTTGTACACAGCAGGGGGCGACAGAGAATAACTTATTATGCCAGGCAGTCTTGAACTTCACGACAAGAATCCATTATTTATTATTTACTGCACATATAGACGTTTTTCTGCAAGCATTTCTTCTAAGCATTCCATAAGAACAGGATCCACGTTTGGATCTACTTTATTAGCAAACCAGTGGCCATAGTTCATGAGCCATCTGAGCTCAGCAGCACCATAAATACACACAGATCGTACACTGATTCCAGTGCATGGTGGGTAAAGCTTCTCTTCAAAATATGACCACTTCACCAGGCGAGTTTTACTTATCAGTTCTGAGATCTCAGGATCAGATCTGGGCACTTCACCTGGTGCTCCAGGCACACGAACCAGAGTCGCCCAGAAATGTTCATCAGGTGAGTAAGTATCCTCAGACCAAGCCAAGAAATCCCTGGCTAGAAAACTCCAGTGAACAAAATGCACAAATTCCCTTGAGAGAGTAAAGTATGCGCTGCCCACAAACATTTCTATGTTGTGAGGTGGTGGAGATTTCACCTCAGAAGTGGTGACAGGAGTGTCGTAATACTCAGATTTGTTATTTTTCAGGCTATGATGAACACTCCAGCGCCATTTCTTTCCTCCAGGCAACTTGCTCTCCACCATGTTCCTGCCTTTCAGCTCCTTTAGATCCGATACCAGCTCAGCGTTTGTGCGCAGTGGAAAGTCCTGACCGCACAGGTTGATGACATACTTCCACGTGACCTCCGAATCTAAGAGGTCAGACAGACAATTCAGATCCGCTTTGAGTCGTGAGATGCCTGCATACTGCACCCTCTCCAGTTTAGAGGCTATGAAGACGTTGGGGATGCAGCGGGCCAGACCTTTCATTGCTGAAATAAAGTCAGCTGAGGACTTCAGATCATAATGTATGCAATATATGTTATGTGGCATATAAATGGCCCTGAGCAACCTCTCCACAAGAGCTGCATCTCGATGAACAACCAAAGAGTAAGCGAGGGGAAATTCGCGCTCAAATTCGGTGCCTTGAATCGCATCATAGCCCTGTGAAACAAACCGATCACAATCAGAGGTGGCATTCGCGATAGTCTGGTCAGTTGCCCCTACGTAGGTTTTTTGTTTGCGGATGACTAAAGTTTTGCCCACTTCCACAGGTTCCATTTCATATATTGCTGTGCAGTTAATGCCATATTTTACTGTCAGCCGTGCCCTCTCAGACTCTCTAGTTTCCTGTCCGATTCTTTTATTTACTCTTGAAAAAGTGATTGTAAAACAACAGATAAGTGCCAGTGTTAAAAAGATAAATAAGGCATTTCTCAGTTTAACGTGGATCCACAATCTTTCCATTCTGTAGAGAGAAATAAAGGCACTTTACAAATTATGCTTACTGTATTCAATTTAAACATGGAAAACTATATATCACAAAATGAGCATTTGATGTTTGTTTTTAAAACAGATGAACAAGGAAGTTAAGCAACTTAAATTTTACATCATGCATTGACATATTCTGACTGTTTTTGCTTTGCCACGAAAGAATATAAACCACAAGTTCTAGTGTTTCGCTTCTTAATGTTTTAAATGAGTCAGTGAGTCTCTATTGTTTGAGATGCTAATGCAACATCTTAACTTTAGAGATAATTCACACATTATTTTTTCTTTTTCTTTTTTTTAGATTAATAGCACACCGGTCAGATTATTTTAGTTAACCACAAATAAAAAGGAAAGAAAGGAGAAAGATTATACAAGTAAAATCGGTAACACTACAACAAGGTCAGATATGTTAACATAAAACGGATAGTCCCAAAAATGACAATTCTGTCATCATTTACTCACCCTTATGTTGTTCCAAACCTGTATACATTTCCTTGTTCTGCTGAATGTTAACCAAGCAGATAGAGCAACCATTGACTACCATTGTATTTTTTTCCCCTACTATAGTCAATGGTTACTTAAATCTGCTTGGTTACAAACGTTCAGCAGAACAAGGAAATGTATACAATTTTCTTCCTCATATTTAAACATACTACATGATAATACATTTTCTAGAAAAGAGAAACAGAAGCTTACCCTATAAGAATTCCTCTTCCTATTCATTGAATTTTACACAAATCATATAGACATCCAAACCTTAAGGATCCTAAAATTGTGTACAGCTGCAGCATAGTATAGACTGACAATTTAGACAAAAAGGCAGTCACTGCACTGAAGCCAGTGATAAACGCAACAGACCGTCGACAGAGTTCTGTGTACACAGTTATCAGAGGCACACAGGTTAATTGTTAATTCACAACCTGTTTTACAGGAATCCATCTATCCTTCTTTTTTATTTTATCCCACTTCTTTTGCTATCTTTCCAGGGCTGCCATTAAGGACCAAACGTGTCGAAATGGATGGATTTTATGTGAGGGATAAAGTACAGTTCAATAAAAATCACACATTAACTAACTTCATTAAAGCACAAGAATACAAATGGAATACACGCTTATCAACAGATTATGTTTTAGAACCTTTAACATACATGGAATCTTTGCATTGTAGAACTGTTTGTTTATAGTGGAAAAGGGATCTTGATTATAGAAAATACATTTTCATGGAAACTTCTTAAATTTATAGAAAATTACCTTGTTTTTTTTAATCAGGTCCTTCCTGCTTATCTTTTCTCACAATGATCCCAGCGTCACACTCGTGGAATGTGGTCATTCCTTTTATTTATTGACCTCATAACATGGCCAATTCCTGAAAAGATCACCAGACATGTTTAACCTGGTGCCTGTCTGATCTGAAAATAATTCTCAACTTTCAAGACATGTGGCACATTATTATGAAAGTGAAATAGAAAAAAAGTTAGGAACTTCCATATTTATATATATATATATATATTCTAAATATATGCCACACGTGAAAGCTTGGGACATACTCTGCAAGAACAGAGAAAGGCAGGAAGAACTGAACAATGGCTAGTACAGCTAGTACATTCCACACTTCACGAGAAAAGCAAGTGCCAAACATCTGCGTTTCTCCTCACCCACTTTAAATGTATGACCAATCTCACACAATAGTTCTCGGACCCGCACGAAAAAGGCACGAATACATTTAAAGTGGTAACGATAAAAGGTTACCACTTTAAATGTATGACCAATCACAATATTTCACGCATAAGAAAAAAATTCTGCTCAGGTGATGTGTCGGTATGGGTATGTGAGGGTATGTGGCTTATTTAAGGGCAAAATTTGTCCAGGTACAGTTTTACTGGTACATTTACAACCCTATAAATTGTCCCTAGGATATAATTCTCTGTTTTTGCCTTATTTGGAAGGTTCATGAATATTAATGTTGGGCTCTGCTCTGATTGGTTTATTTCAGCAGCTCACAGCAGTTCAGCTGTTCAGCTCATGAGTCCTGACCATCCTGACAGAACACAGACCGACTGAATGACACTTTGAGCAAAACATCTCAAATGGAGATTGATAAAATGCAGTCTACTTTTTTATTGGTGTTTTCAGATCATCCACGCACAAGAAAGAGCTTGCGTTCATACGGTTGCCAGATTTCAGTTATTAAATCCCCCAAACAGAGCTTTTCTGTGAAAAGAACACATATATTTTTTTTCAGTTTTGGATTTGTTAAAAAAGTTTGAAATATCCAATCAATTTCATTCCACTTCATGATTGTGTCGCACTTGTTGTTGATTCTACAAAAAATTAAAGTTTCATTAAATGTGGCAAAAGGTCCCAAAGTTCAAGGGGGCCGAATACTTTCGCAAGGCACTGTATATATATATATATATATATATATATATATATATATATATATATATATATACAAGAAGAATTGTCCATTTTGATATCATGGTGACTTTAAATCTGATTTTATATTTCCGCTACTACATAAAAAGCTGTGATGTCGTCAATTTAAAGGAATTGTATGTAAGAAATGTATTTAAATTAATCATAAAATGGCCCTAATATGTCACTAGACATTAAGAAATCATATTAATTTCAAATACTTATATCACTGACAACAGTAGTCCGGCCAGAATATTGTCATTTAAAAGTTATGACTGATAATGATGTTGTGTTTTGGCCTGAAGCTCCACCCTCCACCTCTCGACCAATCATGAAGTCAGTAGTGTTTCGGCATTCGGGTTGCCAGATCTGCTCTAGTTACCACAGCTGCAGCTACAAACGTTCCTGCTGGATCCTGCAGCCTATCTGGCAACCTCGAGTAAGGGGGAGAGGGGTTAGTGATTGCAGTACAAGTTTTGGCCACAATCTTACATACACTTCCTTTCATTTTAAATAGAATTTTAAGGCCAGATTTACTTGTGCCAGCACAAACCGTCTTTTGGTGTTAAAAGGCATGCTCACAGTTATCTTTGTGGCTGACCTTATTGCATATGTTATGTCATATTACATTTGTATGAGTTTACCTTTCAGACAATTTATGGGAGGAGAGTATTTCAATGAATCATGCAAGGTGATTTACAAAGGTTTGCGCTGGTAAATTTACTGGTGTTTGCACTATTGTTTAATGGCCCCAAAAAGCACCCAGACACTAATTTGCACTGATTGCGTTCTGACGTGGAACCTGGAAGCCATTAAAGTAGTTTTTGTTTTTTGTTTTTTGTCACAAAACGTAGGAGAGATCCATGGTCTATATGAATGAAAGCCTAAACTAAAACTGTTTGTTATATAAAGCGATCATGCCTCTTCAGAAAATGGACTAAACTGCCTAATTCATGGATTAGTTTGACAATTCTTGATAACATTTCTCAGTTTTCTTTCAAAACATATTGAAACGCGATCTCATGGTAATGTGTGTGAAATCTCATGGAATGGACACGCCAAATGAGTTTTGGCGTGCAAATGCTACGCAGTTTTTCGCCTGCATATGATACGCACTTTATGGCGTGCGTATGACACGCTCTTGGGTAGGATTGAGGTGGTGGGGTGGGGTGTTCGTACATAATACACCATAAAGTGCGTATCATATGCACGCAAAAAACCCTGAAGATTCTTATGAGTTTAGAACAACATGAGGGGGAGTAAATGGGGACAGAATTTTAATTTAGGTGTACTAGCCTTCTAAAGGAATTTAAAAAATAAATAAATGGAAATTGTAGCCTACACCATGTGCAAAAAACAAAAAAGTGTACAAAGTGCTAAAAAAAAGCGAAGTGAAAACAAGAAGCATCTTTTTTTATTTAACCAAATGTTAATCAGCAAAAAAATGTTGAATGCTCAAGGGTGTAATAAAAAGGGAAGCACCACTTCTGCAAATGGTATTTAAAAAAACAAAAAAAAAACCTTTTTCACTAATCACCCAGAAACCAGTTTGACCAAATGAATTTTTTTTCTTTCTGTTGATCGTGGCAGCAGTTATTCAGTTAGTTTCTGAATAATTTTGAAGAGCTATTTATTTTAGGTGTCTGGATTGCTGTGTTAAAGTCTGCAGCATCTTTCAAAACAAAGCTTTCTAAACCACAAGATGACAAATTGCAACATGCAAAATGTGTCTAGCTCTAATTTCTTTTGGGGTTATGTTTAGTTTTGCATAAATCCTTCCGTGCATTGGGAGCATTAGCAACCCGAGACAGCACATGCAAATTCATTCAGAGGGATTATTGCATACATTGCTCTAAATCAACATAGTTATCTATCTATCTATCTATCTATCTATCTATCTATCTATCTATCTATCTATCTATCTATCTATCTATCTATCTATCTATCTATCTATCTATCTATCTATCTATCTATCTATCTATCTATCTATCTATCTATCTATCTATCTATCTAGTGTCTATCTATGTGTCTATCTATGTGTCTATCTATCTATCTATCTATCTATCTATCTATCTATCTATCTATCTATCTATCTAGTGTCTATCTATGTGTCTATCTATGTGTCTATCTATCTATATTAAACTTGATTTGATTTTGGACGATCCAGTGAGTTTGATTTTTTAAAAGCTTGAAAAATATTTTTTTCCTTGCCACTCTGTATTTGTGTTTAAAAATTTTACTCAAAGAAACATTTTTTTCTACAGTTTTTCTCAGTCCTTTTGGTACATTTCTCGAATCAAAACAATTTGTACAAATAGCAAAACACCATGGATAACCTGCAAAAGCCACTCTCTTACTCAAAATCCTTAGTTCATCTCTCAAAAGTAAATATCGTGTCAATGAACATGTCAGTGCCATCAGAATGACAAGTCCTTACGGATAAGACAAATTGTTTAGTCATGTTGTCAATACAAGTTTACTCTGGAGGGATGTTCTGATGGAAACTACGGCTAAAGTTTTGATGACAATTATTGTCAATTGTAAGTTACATCTTAGTGTATGTGGGAGTGTAATTGCAAGAGAATGGAAAAGATTAAAGTTTACACTCTTACTGTTTGTACTGTATTTTATTGACAAAACATGTCATTGAGATACAGAAATGAAAAGACAGCACTGAATAGCACACACACACACACACACACACACACACACACACACAAACCTAAAGAAAAAATGTGAACATAGGAAAAACTGTACATGCAGTGCTGTAGAAATATATATATATATATACCTGCTAGTTGATGTTTCATGAGAAGCACCTTCGTTAGAGAAAGTCAAAATTCACCTGGGAGCAATTTACCAATTCAGGACAGATTTAGAAAAAAAGTATAATGGAAATATAGAAAGTATAGAAATATGCGTGACATATTATGATAACTTTTTCAACCATTTTGCATGTAAAGACTTATGCTATGAGCTTGTGCCTAAATGTTGTGGGGGGTGGAGACTATTCCACAGAGACTCAATATAATACATTTTGATAAACATGACAGAAGCAACTGATAATGTAGGAAACAACAGAGAATTGTCCATATTCATTTGCAGGGATGTACCAAAGCATTTGCAACTTGTTCAAAGAAATGAGAAACTGCTTTTTTGATGTGCACAAGTGACACAATAATGTGAGAATGGAAACAGGTATTTTTGAGAATTTCTATTCTGATCTGAGAAATGTACCAATGCGACTGAGAAAAACTGTAACACTATACATAACATTTGCACAACAGTTAACACAGCTCTCAAATCAGTAAAAACTACAAAACCTAGTTAATAACCTATAAAAGCATGTCACTTGCTCAAAATGGATATCTCTTTCCTCAAAAGCAAGTATTCATGTCAATGAATGTGTCAGTGTCATCAAGATGAAAATTCCTGACACCATTGTTTATGAACAAGATAGTCAAATGGCTTTGTCATGTTTTCATTATGACAGTTTACTCTGTAAATGTTTTCCAATGCAAAAAAATCGGATCTTGGTTACACTAACTGAAAATGCTCGAGACAGCACTATATATCTATTTGCACAGCCATTTGAAAAATATAGTAAAGTTACTGTATGTAGTGAGGTAATTGAGTACAAGACACTGAATATTTTTCACACTTTTCCTGCATATGCTCTTTGCAATTCTTGTTCACAAATTGTGCGAAAGAAAAAATACAACCTTATTTACAACAAACATAAACTTCCTTTGGGTAGAGCTGCGCACAACTGTAACATTTAAAAAAAAAAATTTTTTATTAAACAGCAGAGTTGTATGAAAGCAAATGATGCATGTCCAAAAGCATTTGCAATTTGTTGAAAGAGAAACTGCTACTATGATGTGCACAAACGACTAAATGTAGGAGAAGTTGAAATAACTGTAGGGCAATGGTAAATAGTGATGTTAGAAATGGACCAAAGCAACCAATAAAAACTAATACATGTTGAATGAACTAGGTAAATATATGTGTGCTTCTTCACTTTGCTCTAATAAAATTCACATTTTCTCTCTTTATGTTACTGACATCTCTCATAAACAATCGCACAAGTTTTCACTTAAAATAGGACTGGCAAAAACCCTAAAGCTATTGTTGGCAAACAATTGCACTTCGTGCTGCTAATAATTATACAGAAATGTACAACACCATAAAAATTGCACTTTCACATACAAAAACTATATATCTATTTTTTTCAGCAATCAAAAAGTCTCACCAGTATAAAAATAAGATAATTTTACTGTAGTTTTTGGCCGCAGTTGCTTTTCTAAAAGCATTTCTTCTAAGCATTCCATAAGAACAGGATCCACGTTTGGATCTACTTTATTAGCAAACCAGTGGCCATAGTTCATGAGCCATCTGAGCTCAGCAGCACCATAAATACACACAGATCGTACACTGATTCCAGTGCATGGTGGGTAAAGATGGTTTTCTAAATATGACCACTTCACCAGGCGAGTTTTACTTATCAGTTCTGAGATCTCAGGATCAGATCTGGGCACTTCACCTGGTGCTCCAGGCACACGAACCAGAGTCGCCCAGAAATGTTCATCAGGTGAGTAAGTATCCTCAGACCAAGCTAAGAAATCCCTGGCTAGAAAACTCCAGTGAACAAAAACCACAAATTCCCTTGAGAGCGTAAAGTATGCGCTGCCCACAAACATTTCTATGTTGTGAGGTGGTGGAGATTTCACCTCAGAAGTGGTGACAGGAGTGTCGTAATACTCAGATTTGTTATTCTTCAGGCTATGATGAACACTCCAGCGCCATTTCTTTCCTCCAGGCAACTTGCTCTCCACCATGTTCCTGCCTTTCAGCTCCTTTAGATCCGATACCAGCTCAGCGTTTGTGCGCAGTGGAAAGTCCTGACCGCACAGGTTGATGACATACTTCCACGTGACCTCCGAATCTAAGAGGTCAGACAGACAATTCAGATCCGCTTTGAGTCGTGAGATGCCTGCATACTGCACCCTCTCCAGTTTAGAGGCTATGAAGACGTTGGGGATGCAGCGGGCCAGACCTTTCATTGCTGAAATAAAGTCAGCTGAGGACTTCAGATCATAATGTATGCAATATATGTTATGTGGCATATAAATGGCCCTGAGCAACCTCTCCACAAGAGCTGCATCTCGATGAACAACCAAAGAGTAAGCGAGGGGAAATTCACGCTCAAATTCGGTGCCTTGAATCGCATCATAGCCCTGTGTAACAAACCGATCACAATCAGAGGTGGCATTCGCGATAGTCTGGTCAGTTGCCCCTACGTAGGTTTTTTGTTTGCGGATGACTAAAGTTTTGCCCACTTCCACAGGTTCCATTTCATATATTGCTGTGCAGTTAATGCCATATTTTACTGTCAGCCGTGCCCTCTCAGACTCTCTAGTTTCCTGTCCGATTCCTTTATTTACTCTCGAAAAAGTGATTGTAAAAAAACAGATAAGTGCCAGTGTTAAAAAGATAAATAAGGCATTTCTCAGTTTGAGTCGGAGCCAACATCTCATCCTGTAGAGAGAAATGAAAGCTTGTGTTAGTAAAAATTCACAACTTCAACTGTAAAGCACCCAGTGACGGTCCTCCCTATAAGCAAACTGAGTAGGGTGTCTCAACCACTTTTGTCTCAAAGATGATTTATGTAGCATATGACTTGTAAGTATATTTTTTATAACAAGCAAATATAAAAATAAATATTTAAAAAAATATATACATTTCGGATTAAAATTTAGCAGTGTCATGTAGAAATGTATGTATTTTTTATTGACACATTTTATATGTCTTTCAAACGAAGCTATTGTGCCAAGACAATGTGCCAAGAGGAAAATAGGTATATATTTTGGAGAGTAGGACCAGCACTGAATGCACCAATAAATTTGATGTTGTGGACACCATAGTTAGTGCAGTCATACCTTTTCGATGCTTGAGGGATTATGATGATGAAACTTGCTCAGCATTAGAAATATCCTCCGAACGAACATGACCATGAGCAGCGCCACCTATTGACATAATATGTTAAAACCTTGGTATAGCTAAACTTAAAGGGTTAGTTCACCCAAAAATGCAATTCTGTCATTAATTTTGATGAACAACCCTAATGTTGTTCTACACCCGTAAGACCTCCGTTCATCTTCGGAAAACAAATGAAGATATTTTTGTTGAAATCCGATGGCTCAGACAGGCCTTCATTGATACCAATGTCATTTCCTCTCTCAAGACCCATAAAAGGCACAAAAGACGTCGTTACAAAGCCCATCTCACTAAAGTGGCTCTACAATAATTTTATGAAGCGACGAGAATAGTTTTCGTGCGCAAAAAAACTAAATAACAACTTATATAGTGATGGGGCAATTTCAAAACAAAGTTTCAAACCGTTATCTGCTGAAATCACATGCATTGGCGATCCGAATTCTGAATCGATATGGTAATTCATAACAGTTCGAAGCTTTGTTTTGAAATTGAAATTGGACTTTTTTACGAAGTCTTCAGTGCCTTTTATGGGTCTTGAAAGAGGAAATGACATTGGTGTCAATGAAAGCCTTTCTCAGCCATCGGATTTCAACAAAAATATCTTCATTTGTGTTCCAAAGATGAACGGAGGTCTTACAGGTGTCGAACAGGGACACACTGCAAGCGTGCCGTGAGTGTCTCAGCTGCGTGGCGTGTCCGTTTTTATTTCGGCTCCCATGTTAACCGGTTAGACCTTGCACACTGCCTCCCAGCTAACAGGGAACGTTCTCAGAATGTTGGCTAACGTTCTCTGAAAGTTCTCTCAGTTATCAAAAAACGTTTTTGCAGTAACGTTATTAGAACGTTGCGCCAACGTTATTTGCTATTGAGTAATGTTCTAAAAACGTTAGCTATAAAACGTTATTCTTACATTTTTAGTGGAACGTTTTAAAAGCGTTACTACGTTAAAAAAAAGTAGTCATTACAAATTAGTCATACAGCTTTTTTCTCAAACTTCAGGTAAATAATTTGTATATCCAGAGACAACTAAATGACACTTAAATGCTATTTTCATTAATATATTTTTTCCAATGAGAAGAAAATCTAGTAAACTAATTATGTATTAAATATAAATGTAATATAAATATAAAAGTCAATTATAAAAGTGGTTTTACCTTTTTTAAGAAAAAATAAGATGTCAATAAAAAAGCAAGTACTTACTCCCTCATAAGAAAGTTTTTTAACGTTCTTATAACCTAATAAGAACGTTAATACAACTTTCCACAAACTGGACATTTCAACATTCCTAGGACATTCAAAAACGTTTTTATAACTTAATGGGAACGTTTGGGAAACGTTCTTATAACCTAAAATTGTTAGCTGGGCTGCGTGACGCGCGCGCGAAAACGCTTGCATGCTTCAAATAGAAGAGACGCCTATTTTTCACGCGAAACGCGAGCGTGTTGGAAGCGTTTCCAGGCAAAATAGAATAGGAAATGCGGTTTATATGTCATTTTGACACGAATACATATTAATAAATGACATTTTCATGTTTGAAAGTCTGTAGGTTAACATAAATGCAGATATAGGCCTAATAAACATAATTATCGATTTTGAAATATTAAACCTGTCAATACAGAACAAAATGTTCTGTAGAACAAAATGTTCTGTAGCCTATTTTGCCGTCAATACCATATGGTCAATGGGCTACTGTCAACGCTGTCTTTACTGTATCAATAGGCAATACATTTATATTTAACATGAGGTAGGGCTTCCCTGTACATTAATAGCAGCAGCAGCGCCACGTCAGACACGCTTCTGGTGTGCAAAGACTGATAAAACGCCAAGCAGCCGCCCCGCGGCTGACACGCAACAGAAACGCCACGCTCACACCACGCTTGCAGTGTGTCTCCGGCCTAAAGTATTTTTTGACAGAATTTTTTTTTTTGGGTAAAATAACCCTTTAAGCTTCAAGTTTTCAAATATTCCAGAATGCTTGAAGAATAAATATGTCCAGGTTGAATGAATTTACATGCTATTTACATTCTGGATTTACATGCTGTTTACATTTAGGAAACCCAATCCACAGAGACTGGCTTTAAGTGTGTGAATTGCTTGGACTGCTTTTGTAACTAGTTTACTGGCACAGATGAAATATACTAAATGTATTTTATTTTTAGTACATGCATTTTTTGTGTGTCATCCACACCATAACAACCAGTTAAACATGTTTTAAAAAAAATTTTTTTTATAGCTTACTGTAAACTATTACAACCCCAATCAGTTGTTGTAATTACACATATTTTATTTGTTAAGTCGTTTTAAAGGTAGGCTCCCACACATTATTCCATCCATATCTCGTTCGAGTCCGGTTTTATAATTTGTAGGTAGCCTGTAACCTACATTCCAGTGGCCTGTTGCACAAAGCTGGTTTCAGTTGTTACCAAGTTTGAGATTAGTTTGAGATTGACTATTGGTGCTAATTATTTATTATATGTATATTATATTTATTATAATCACTTTGAATTCATATGTTCATATAAATAATATTAATTGACAAGTAGCCAAATAGTAATATAAAAATAATACATAATACATTCATAATTATTTTAAACAACGTGTATTTATTTGAGCTCTTTTTGAACCTATAATTATTAGGCATATTTCTTTGATTCACATCATGCATTCATATATTCAGATATTCTTTCAGCTGCCTTCTCACGCTTTTGCTGCAGCAGCAGTGTTTATTCCTGCCTTGTAAACACCTTTCATTTCCTAATAATTTTCAAAACGATCTCTCAGTCTTCAGTAGAGAAGTGAATCAAACGGACATTGGGTTTTTTCCGCATGTGTCACACTTTCAGGTGCACGCGCTTCAGAGTTAATTGCTAACTCTGGATTAAACCTGAGTTGACAGGGAAAGTTTATACCGAGCCTTGAGAAACGGTTGAACTTGATCTAAACCAAGTTAGATTTTTCTGGATTTGTCAACTCTAAAGCTACTATGAAACTCAGAGTTTGTTCAGCTAGCTTTAATTAATCATTAGCTAAGGATTTTTGAATCCAGCACTTATAGAAAACTATAGACCGGTTTCCCTTCTGCCTTTCATTGCAAAGACACTTGAGCGAGTTTTGTTCAATCAACTCTCTGTGTTTCTTGAACAGAAGAACCTCCTGGACAACAACCAATCCAGCTTCAAAAGCGGCCATTCGACTGAGACTGCCTTGCTCTCGGTAACTGAGGTACTTAGACTGGCAAAAGCAGCTTCCAAATCCTCGTTGCTAATCCTGCTGGATCTGTCTGCTGCTTTTGACACAGTTAACCACCAGATCCTACTGTCAACACTTAAGAAGACGGGGATCTCAGGAACTGCTCTTCAGTGGTTCAGGTCTTACCTCTCAGGTAGGTCCTACAGGGTGTCATGGAGAGGTGAAGTGTCTAAGTCACATCATCTAGCTACTGGGGTTCCCCAGGGCTCAGTGCTTGGACCACTTCTCTTCTCCATCTACATGTCATCATTAGGCTCTGTCCTTCAGAAACACGGCTTCTCCTATCACTGCTATGCTGATGACACTCAACTCTACTTCTCATTTCAACCAGATGATCCTACAGTCAGTGTTCGTATTGCTGCCTGTCTGACTGACATTTCTGACTGGATGAAGGAGCATCACCTTCAACTCAATCTTGCAAAGACAGAATTACTTGTTTTCTCAACCAACCCAGCACTTCATCAAAATTTCTCCATTCAGCTTGGTTCATCAACCATAACTCCATCCAGGACAGCCAGGAACCTTGGAGTTGTGATTGATGACCAGTTAAACTTCACTGACCACATTACTGCAACTGCCCGCTCTTGTTCTCTCCAGACTGGACTATTGTAATGCTCTTCTGGCTGGGCTTCCAGCATGCTCTATCAATCCCTTGCAGCTGATCCAGAATGCAGCGGCGAGAGTGGTCTTTAATGAGCCGAAGAGAGCTCATGTTACGCCTCTCTTCATCAGACTGCACTGGTTGCCAATGGCTGCTCGCATCAAATTCAAGGCACTAGTTATCGCCTACAAAACAACCACTGGCTCTGCACCAATATACCTAGACATGCTTGTTCAGACTTACACACCCTCCAGAAGCTTGCGTTCTGCGAGTGAGCGGCGCCTCGTGGTTCCATCCCAAAGAGGCATGAAATCGCTCTCACGGACATTTTCCTGGACCGTTCCCACCTGGTGGAATGAACTGCCAATCTCAATTCGTGCTGCCGAGTCTGTAGCCATTTTTAAAAAACATCTTAAGACACATCTCTTCCAATTGCACCTGACCAATAAAGAATAGCACTTAACTATCCATTAATTTTTGTTTGTTTGTTAGTTAATCAATTAGTTGATCGTCATGTGGCCCAACAAGTAAAGTCATAACATAATGATACCTTGCTTTGTAAATCATTAGTTAATGATTAATTAAAGCAGACAACTGGAAGTTGAAATGCATATGGCTTTGACCCGTTGTGGTAATGAACATGTTAATTTAAATGATTAGTTAATATAATATGTTATTAAGGAATTAAAACATTATCATATTTAACTAATAACAATTTAATGATTAGGCCTACTTAATCTATTAATGATGTAGAATCTTCATTAGTTGCTGATGCAGTAATCATTAATAAATGGGTTAGTTCACCATTAGTAATGGCTATATTAACTCATGATTATCAATCATGATTCACTCATGATTCTTAAATATCTGTGCATTAATTAAGCATGAATTAATATTAGTGCACCCGTATTGTAAAATGTTACCCAAATGTCTTTGTTCTTGGTGGAGCTTTTTGAAATGCAGAAATAACCCATAATTTTGTGTTATTGTAACTCTCTGGTATTACACATTTACCCCGTTGGAACGATAAGATGATGAGTAGGCTACAAGACATGGCGTTTATTTTGCTTTGAGTGAATTATTCCTTTAGGCTAATGCTTGTGCAGAACTAGTTTAGAATATTTTATAACTCGCGCGCGCACATCACACGCTCACACTAAACTAACTTCTAACGTCAGTTTCATGTGGTTTAAATTAGGCTTCCTCGCTGAAGCAGTAGTTTCCCATTTCTCACATGACAACACAATCCCATTATTTTGTAGGCTAGCCTATATATAGCTTAAGTGCTTCAACAGAAAGAATCTGTCTCATAGGCTAGCCTATTTGATCAAATTCTCACAATGCAATCGGTATCATTTTTAAATGATTAGCTAAATATGACATTTTGAGCAAATATAGGCTACATGTTTAAACAGAAACGTATTAACAGAAATGTTATTATTAGCGTTTTACAGTTTATGTGCAAACAAGTGGATTTAAAAAAATAAGCCAATACAATTTGTTAAACTTATCTACTATTCCGTTACATAGACGTCATCCACAAACATAGCCTACCTATTCTGTAGCCCTGTGATAGCCTAACTGGTGTTAAAAATAAATAAAATAAAAAATAGTTAATTCCTCATCGACAGTAGCCTACAAACGCATTTACATAAATCTAAGACAGTGAGAAAAGTATGAGTAAGTTAGCCTGCACGAAAAAAATCTACTCGGTGCAGACATCTCACACACTGCTATCTATTTTAAAACCCACTTGCAGCAAATTCCCGAACGATGACATGCAAGTCCAGAAATGACCGTTGCCATATAAAGTTGAGATTATAAAAACAGTAGGCAAGCCTAATTAGCCTTTGACTCGTTTTGCCCAAAGATAAGAGTTTGGCAGGTCTAAATTTGCATTCAGCGAGCTGGAAAATATTCAAATAAGTCTCACCTCTTTCCGGAGAACTCATAAGCTATGGCACCAATCTGTTTTAGTTTTAGTTTTAAATTTGAAATTTAAATCTGTTTTAGTTGGTAATATGAGCAATACAAGTGGAAAAAACTGTGATGCTCGAGTCGAAGTGTGAACAGTTCTACCAAGTGGCTTTGTTTTCAAGCCGTCCCTCCTTCTCACCAGTGGTGTGCACGGGGGTGGGGGGTGGGGGGTTGAGCCCCTGCCACTTTTAAAGTGAAAGTGAAAGTGCCCTTTTCGATCGCACTACAGTGCCCCCGCGAACGCGATTCCCATCGCGCTCCGAGCGCGATTCACCCCCGGTCGACTGGCCTGTGTGTGCACGGCTGCACGCCACTGCTTCTCACTGTAGATTTATTAACCGTATCGGTGTCAGACAGAAAATGTGGGGAATAAATAAGCTTAGCTAAACAGTTTCAGTGTGACGTCTTTTATTTTTATTGGTGTATTATAACGTAAAAATATTAAGTAGAAATAAGTTTTTAAAGCAAAAGAGAACCAAACTGGACTAGAATGCACAAAAGCAACAATTAAACACAACGGGGTATTCCAGAAAGCAAATTATGTGACATATGTTTAAGGGTAAGCAAGCTGATAACCTCAACTTTCAGTTCCAAAAACTTCCAGGGTATGAAATCACTCTCTGAACATAACTTGCTCTGTAGAACATGTGCAGTACAATTTTTACTGAAGAATAGTTTGCAGTTTCATCAGCAGAAGCCATCTCACGTCTCAGGAGTTTGTGGACGTGCTCTCTCTCTCTCCCCGTCTCGTCGCCAATTCAATTGTCCCATGAGTTGCTACTACTTTTATCCAAGTTCAATCCACGTCATTACTGCAAGCTGAATGATTTTGAATGGCTCAGAGAAAATGCTGTCATGGTTAATTTCCGCCTTATTCGGACGGTAATTGTTTCTCTTGTGGACGTCCGTAAAAATACATTTGCATACCACCTTGATAAAACTTATACATCCCGTTGAAGGAGCGAATTTTGTGATCATGCGCACCTGGGAACGCTGCACGTGGTTAGTCAAATGATTGTTTGTCTGCTGTAAAAGGGTGGTTCTTCAACTACATGCATTTTTGGCCTTGTGAACTTGAGGGAAAAGTGTTCAAATCAAAATTGTCACAATCTAACGGTTAAATATAACGACTCTAGATTAATGATCCATAAGAGAACGCACTTACATTATAAGACAAATTGTTTGCACGATCCGCACTGAACAAATGTAATTTCCATCACATGTAAATATTTGATAATTATTTAAAATTATTATGATATACATAATTTCTTAATAATAATAATAAGTCACATTTATATAGTGCTTTTCTAGGCACTCAAAGCACTTTACATAGAAGGAGGAATCTCCTCAACCACCACCAATGTGCAGCATCCACCTGGATGATGCGACGACAGCCATATTGCGCCAGAACGCTCACCACACACATCAGCTGATTGGTGGAGAGGAGACAGTGTTTAAGCCAATCATTATATGAGGATTATTAGGAGACCATAATGGACAGGGGCCAATGGGCAAATTTGGCCAGGATGCCGGGGTTACACCTCTACTCTTTATCGAAGGACATCCTGGGATTTTCAACAAACACAGAGAGTCGGGACCTCCATGTAGAAAAACAGAAAACATTTATTTGAAACCCAATTGAAAATGCATTGGCCACACACACACACACACACACACACACACACACACACACACACACACACACGCACATATCGTGTTTCCATGTTTTATGGGGACTTTCCTTGGCGTAATGGATTTCATACTGTACAAACTGTACATCCTATCCCCCTACACTGCCCCTGCCCCTAAACCTACCCATCACAGGAAACATTCTGCATTTTTACTTTCTCAAAAAAAAACCTTCTGTGTGATTTATAAGATGTTTTCCTCATGGGGACCTAAAAATGTCCCCACAAGGACAAGGATTTCAGATATTGTCATCTTTGTGGGGACATTTTGTCCCCATAACGTATAGGGATTACCAGGCCGCACGCGCACACACACACACACACACACACACACACACACACACACACACACACACACACACACACACACACACACACACACACACACACACACACACACACACACACATATATACATACAACATACATATTTTTCACATTTTCACTTTGTTATATTGCAGCCATTTGCTAAAATCATTTAAGTTACATTTAAGTTACAAGTTCTCATTAATGTGCACACAGCACTCCATATTGACAGAAAAACACAGAATTGTTGACATTTTTTGCAGATTTATTAAAAAAGAAAAACTGAAATATCACATGGTCCTAAATATTCAGACCCAGGTGCTGGTTAACTCAGGTGCTGTCCATTTCTTCTGATCATCCTTGAGATGGTTCTACAACTTCATTTGAGTCCAGCTGTTTGATTATACTGATTGGACTTGATTAGGAAAGCCACACACCTGTCTATATAAGACCTTACAGCTCACAGTGGATGTCAGAGCATATGAGAATCATGAGGTCAAAGGAACTGCCTGAAGAGCTCAGAGACAGAATTGTGGCAAGGAACAGATCTGGCCAAGGTTACAAAAAACATTCTGAAGCACTTAAGGTTCCTAAGAGCACAGTGGCCTCCATAATCATTAAATGGAAGATGGTCGGGACGGCCAGAACCCTTCCTAGAGCTGGCCATCCGGCCAAACTGAGCTATCGGTGGAGAAGAGCCTTGAGCCCCTTTCACACTGCGATTCCGGCAAATACACGGATAATGCGACCCGGCATTTGTTCCCGGGTCACTAGATTTGGTCCATTCACACTGCCAGTGAAATACCGTAATATGTGCACTTTTCACACACAACCCGTAACGGTCCCGGGTCGAGTTGATACGTGACATCCGGATGTGACGTATAACGGCGAGCGATCTCAACTTCAGCGCGGATAGTAAGGAGCTCTGTGGTCTCGACTTGTGTCCAGTTTGCACACATTTCTGCTTGTTTAATTTTAGTTTCTTTTGTGTACGAACACTCTCTGCGTTTAAAACACCGACGACCTCTTCTGGCACTGCAGGGTTGTATTATTGAAAAAACAAGCTCTTGGAGTCGCACGATAACTACGTACACGTTGCGGCATTAGTTTCGGCTTTTGTTCACACAGCGTGGGGGTATTTTTCAGCTGCAGGGACAGGACGACTGGTTGCAATCGAGGGAAAGATAAATGCGGCCAAGTACAGGAATATCCTGGACGAAAACCTTCTCCAGAGTGCTCAAGATCTCAGACTGGGCTGAAGGTTCACCTTCCAATAAAACAATGACTAAGCACACAGCTAAAATAACAAAGGAGTGGCTTCACAACAACTCTGTGATTGTTCTGGAATGGCCCAGCCAGAGCCCTGACTTAAACCCATTTGAGCATCTCTGGAGAGACCTGAAAATGGCTGTCCACTAACGTTTACCATCCAACCTGACAGAACTGGAGTGGATCTGCAAGGAGGAATGGCAAAGGATCCCCAAATCCAGGTGTAAAAAATTTGGTGTGTTACATCTTTCCCAAAAAGACTCACTAGGGATGGGTACCGAAAACCGGTATTAATAGGGCACCGGGGCTGAATTTTGAAAGACCGTTGTATCGATAAGCTCGGACGTTATCGGTTCTGCTGTCGGTACTTTTGAAAATACACGTGACGCGAGAGAGAGAGAGAGAGAGAGAGAGAGAGAGAGAGAGAGAGAGAGAGAGAGAGAGAGCTCCGCAAACGACAGCCAAACATTCAAACATAGCCTGGTTACACTTTAGATCTGTGATAGTCTGTTTTTATTTTAGATTTTGTCTTCCAAAGATTATAATAATAATATTTATGTCTAGCCCAACTTAATTCCCTTTGCAGCAGTAGCCTACGCTGTCATTTCTCCATAAAACTCAAACATAATGACAGAATCAGCACGATCAGTGAATGTTGTAAAATACAGTCTAGCCACTGTTGGTAAATTGTGGGATGCGTTTAATAATAAAAAGAGCGATTAAATGCACAAAAATGTGCGCAAGAGATTGTTCCCAAGTCGACGCGCGCGCTCCGAAACAGCCGCAACAAGACGAGCAAATTACACTTTCGGTTTCACACTCGCGTCTAAACGATCAAATGTACACAAACATCTGTGTCAAAATGACCGGCTTGGAGAGTCTCTTAAACACAACACAGTTTGTGTCTAAAATGGATAACGTTATTATGGATAAAGTCGGGAGAAAGTGTAGTGCAGTCGCCTATTCTGCACATCTGTCTTAAAGAGGCAGCGGTGTAAATACACATGCTGACGAATTACTGCGAATTAAACAACCAAATGCAAAGAGAAAATCACTCACAGCTCTTGAATTAATAACTTCAGCTTTAATAAGCATTAATTTATTCTATCCATGATAAACTATGCAGTGTTATTTTACATTTGATTACTAGAATTCTTCCTGAAATGAAAGCACTGTGTAGGCTGTGTATTTTTGTTAATTGTGTGTGTGTGTGTGTGTGTGTGTGTGTGTGTGTGTGTGTGTGTGTGTGTGTGTGTGTGTATATATATATACACACACACATTTCAAAAAGTACCGATAAGAATACCGTTAAAGTACCTGACCGATAAGCAGTATCGGTAAGAGTAGTAATACCGTTAAAACCACCCATCCCTACTCATGACTGTATTAGATCAAAACGGTGATTCTACTAATTACTGAGCAAAGGGTCTGAATACTTAGGGCCATGTAATATTTCAGTTTTTCTTTTTTAATAAATCTGCAAAAATGTCAACAATTCAGTTTTTTTCTGTCAATATGGGGTGCTGTGTACATACATATTAACATATAAAAATGCATAGGCCTATATAAATAATATTTTTACACTTCTTTTTCATTATTGAAGATCAGAAGTCTGGGTGTGGGACAAGCACAAAACAGCAATATTATGTATAATGATGTTTAAAAGGGTGAAAAAATTATTATAGACTACAGGTAAAAAGTTTCTAAGTTACTTTTATTGTAAATGTAACTATAAAAGTGTCAATCTTTCAAAATTAAATGTTTTTTTATAAAATATGATCAAAGGACATGAAAGTGCCCGTATTCTAAGAATTGTCCAAAAATGTCATGCTTGGAATAAAATATTATTTAATTTAATAATAGCCTCCTGGGACCCCAATTGTTTTTTTTTTCTTTTCTATTTTTCGATGTCATTACATTGTTTAGAGCATAAGAAACAAATGGACAATTTTTTTGTGTGGAAAAATTATATTTTATTCATGATATGCCCACTGTAGTTGACACCAGGACTCAGTTGTTAAAAAATGTAATGACTTGAAAATGCATGTGTAGGCAAAAACAATGGTATTTATTTTTAATTTAACAATCTTTTTTTAAATTTCAGGATTTTTTTTTAAAACAAACTTTGTTTAAAGATGATTCTGAACTATGTCATGAAAGATATAACTAAATGCATTGATATACCATTTTACTTTATGCAATATGTGGGTAAAACGGGCATACTTGGATTTTCCTATTCAATACAATTTATCAATACACTGCAGATGTATATTAATGTGTTCTAGGTGCAATATGTGATGAAAAAAAAAGTGTAATAATGGAAGTGGTTGGCAAAATGTTCATAATATATGTAATATTTCATAGGAGTATTGATATGTAATTTCTTTCCCTATTTGTTGTGTCTCCAAAATGCATGATCAACATTATTTTAGTCCTGGTGTCCTCTACAGTGGACATTTATGAAATCAATGCCCTGTTTTGTAACACAAATTCATATTTTGATTAGAAACCCCATAACATTTTCCTGAGATGTTGCCCCGAATGTGCTCTCTACAGGACAGCCTTAAAACGGTGACGTTGTCACAGAAACTAAAATATAATGTCCACTATAGTGGACACAAGTCTATTACCGGGTCCCAGGAGGAAAGGAAATTATTAATTTAAATATCCTGTTTAAATTAATAATTTAGTTAAAGCATTGTTGACTAGTAGTAGCTAAAGCTAACTTAGTTTTAAAAAAAAGTTCCTGTATGCGGTGTACTAGCTTTTACACATGCATTTTGTTATCTTAAGTTACATTTTGCGAAATTCAACACGACAGCGATCAACTTGAGCTAAGCATATTGGGTATTTATTATCTTTACTATGCTAAGTGGATAACATTGTAAGTTGTAACTTTATGCCAAGTAATGTTATGTTAGCTATATTAGGCAGCTTCATGTGCTAGTGATACATGTAAGAGATGGTTATTTCGTAAAGTGGAACATCACGACACATAAACGCACTCAACATACTCTTTATTTCTCATTCTCCTATATGCTCTACATCACTCTCTAGAGGCTTTAATGAACTGGTGTGCCCTCTAGTGTCACGTAGGTTCCACTACAATACATTCTTTAGGAAAATATAAACCAAAAAAATGTATAATCAAAATAAAGATTACCTGTCCAGCAGAAATACAGCCATCAAGCAGTTGTTTTTCAGCCCCTTGAGGTCCCTCAGTTCTCGACATCGTTGAAAAGCCATGCCGATATTTACTAGCGTTTGATTTCTTTGTTTATGCAAAGACTTTTTGTGCATTGCATTTTCTTGTACTGTCTTCCTTTTTTGCATTGTTTGCCTTCGCTGACTGCAAAACCCGGCAATGTAAATTTTGAATGCTCTTTCTCTGCCATTATTTTGCCTAGGTTTCGTGCCTCTTGAACTGCTCAAAAGCGGTGATCGCCATGGTAGCGAGAGAGAGTGACCGTAGCCCAAGCCAATCACTTGTTTCGGCCCGAACTAAAAAAAATGAGCGGTGTTTATTGCAGATTAAAATTCTAGAGTCACTCGATTTTTATACTCTCCTTTTCAGAGTACTTACATTTTAATTATGTATTGACATATAAATAAAGTTTAAACAAATTTGGACAAAAGTGTTTTAGATCATTCCTACCTACCCTTCCTTTAACTGAGCTGGTAATTTCCTGGCCTGCACCAACCATCCCTCAATCAGTCCATTTTGTGCCTTGCGGGTTACAGACTCCGTAGCAGCATCCCCAGCTAGAGCAGCAGCCATATCCAGCCTAGGGACAGACAGAAGAATAGGAGCAGAAGGCAGCACAACATCCCGCAAAGTATTACCCAGCAACGCAGGATCAGGAAGCAACCTAGAATCGAAAGATAGCGTCGGGGGTGAGCGCAGAATCCGGCGGCCGTGCAACGTCAGGGGTGAGCGCAGAATCCGGCGGCCGTGCAACGTCAGGGGTGAGCGCAGAATCCAGCGGCCATGCAACGTCAGGGGTGAGCGCAGAATCCGGCGGCCGTGCAACGTCAGGGGTGAGCGCAGAATCCAGCGGCCATGCAACGTCAGGGGTGATCGCAGAATCCAGCGGATCTGCAACGTCAGGGGTGAGCGCAGAATCCAGCGGATCTGCAACGTCAGGGGTGAGCGCAGAATCCGACGACAGGGTAGAATCAGGAGGCAGTGCAGAGTCAGGAGTCAGCACAGAATCCGGCGGGAGGGTAGAATCAGGAGGCCTTTGATCCTCCCCACCACTCTGTTTTTCGGGTATCCCTACAAAGGAATTAGAGACATATGGCTTAAGACGATTAAAATGTACAACCCGTTCAGATCCTTTTTCCGACGGGGCTATTCGATACAAGACATCCATGATTCACTCCATAACAACAAACAGCCCCAAAAAAGGCCTTTTGTAATTAACCAAATCTCCTTCTGTATAAAACTGATGAGAAACCTTTAAATCAAAACATTGTTTCTGATGCTTTAAAATGTCGTGTTATAAATGCAGTCTCATGTTTATCTTGAGGGTCCACCTCAGCCTGCCATTAACCAGTGGCCAGGTCAAGAGTAGAAAACTATCGGGCATGAGCCAGAATATCCAACGCATCAATACGCGGTTAGGGGTACGCGTCTTTCTGTGTCACATCGTTCAACTGCCTATAATCGACACAAAAACTAAGTGTCCCATCTTTCTTCAGTACAGGGACCACAAGTGCTCCCCACGGACTACATGACGGCTGTATATTCCATTTACCTGCAAGGGAGGCCGATGGCTCTAGCATGCCCTGCAATCTGTCAAACGCCTCCGTAATCAGAACCTAGCTACGAGTTGGAACAGTGGATCAGTGTGCACAATCATATCGCAGGACTGCATATCGTTATTAGTAGTACACATGAGGGGAATTTGTTTTCCCAGCAACCGGCAGCTCTTTTGATCCAGATTAATAACAGCCCCAAACTTTAACGAAAAGTCAGCGCAGAGCAGAATTTCTTGAGGCTCTAACTCTGCCACAAGAAACTCTGCGATGACAGCAAGAGAATCAAATTGGCAAACAAATCGGCATCCTCCCACCGTTAGCCACACTAACCACGCCCTCATGATGTTCGAGCCGGGCCCCCCACTCGTGATCATATGCCACTTTTGTTTCGGTATTATGGAAACTTGTGCGCCTGTATCAAGCAACAATTTGACATCACACCCACCTAATTTAGCCGCAAAGAAAATCCCAGGGTTGCCTTGAAACAATGAGGCCAACTGACAAAAATATTCTTGACTTGGGGCAGGCATTTGGCCTACGTGCCTGCCCCCTCCCTTTTCCCTACACATAAGGGCAGTCTCTAATATGCAGATTACAGCCACATTCCCAACAACCACCCCCTAAAGGTTGCACCTGCCTATTTCCAGCTCCGCTAATAATTGATTGCTAAACATTACTTACAGATGGCACGGCTTTTAATGATGGAACTACCTCTAAGAGCTGTTGCACAGATTTTTGTAGCGTCTGCACTTCATTACGAAGCGCATCCACCACCCCCTTTAGCGCATCTACCTTACTCCCTGCCAGAGACATTTGCAGGCCTTGTATTCTAGCATCAGAAGGGACTGTGCACTGTTCTAACCCCTGAATAAGTTTGAATTCTACTGCAATATTAATGCCTTCCTCTAAAGTGATAGGTTTATACGTAATCGAATGCGAGTTTCCCCATTTCCCACATGTGTAATAAAATGATCTCTAGCCAATAGGTCTTGCGTATCTGCACCTACTGAAGGATATGCTTTAGTAGCCAGCCTCCAAAGCGCATTACCCAATTCACACAAAGTTTTATTCACACATTCCTTAAAGGTGCCCTAGAATAATTTGAAACAATATGTTTAATTGTTCTCTGATATCTACATAGAGGGTATGTGGCTTAATAAAGTTTTACAGGTCCATTTACAACCCTATGAATTGTTCCTAGGATGTAATGCTCTGTTTTTGCATTATTTAGAAGAGTCATGAATATTAATGTTGAGCTCTACTCTGATTGGCTTATTTTAGCAGCTCACAGCTGTTCAGTAAAGCAGCTTGTGAGTCCTGACCATCCTGACAGAACACAGACCGACTGAATGACACCTTAAGCAGAACATCTTAAATGGAGATTGCTAAAATGCAGCCTACTTGTTTATTGGTGTTTTCAGATCATTCACGCGCGAGAAAGAGCTCGTGTTCGTGCGGTTGCCAGATTTCAACACTTTAATCCCTCAAACAGAGCTTTTCTGTGAAAAGAACACGTATACTATCCGGTGTTTTACCTAAACATGTCCAATCACTATATGCACGTGAGCTCTCTCTCACGCACGGATGATCTTAAAGGGGGGGTGAAATGCTGTTTCATGCATACTGAGCTTTTTACACTGTTAAAGACTTGGATTCCCATCCTAAACATAGTCAAAGTTTCAAAAACTAATGTTGGACGTTTGATAGAGTATTTCTGTGTCAAAAATACTCCTTCCGGTTTCTCACAAGTTTCGGAGAGTTTTTTTCGAGTATGGGTCTACTTGACGTTAAAAGATCGGAAGGTCCTTGTATGGGCCGTAGGGGCTCTTCTCCCGGTAGGGTGCGCGTGCGCGTCACTAGCGCGAGAGAGGAAATGCACGGCTGTAAACACTCTCTCAGCTGCAGATCCAGTCGTCCGTGAACACTAATGTCGGTTATAGTCCGCGCCGCGCTTCACTTCATTCCTCCACTTTGACATTAAGGCGACTTCAACGCTTCAGCACAGCATTCCGGGAAGGCAGCGCTGCATTTGAACCGATTTGAACGCAGAAATGCTTCAGTCGCATCGCAAAGTGGATCTCCACACTCCAAGAAGTGTGTTTTTGACGGAGCCGTCCCAGCGATAAAGGTTCGGTCCTGGAAGCAGCCGGTAAGTAAAACTGCTTCAAATGTCTGTGCTGTGCTTATCGTCGCGTATGTAAACATCAGTAAACGACACGATCGCGTGCTTCGTCATTCAAATGCACTAATGGACTTCATTGCTGTTCTATGTAACTTATAACGTTACACTACTCTGACGTGCAAAACCGTTTTGCTTGCTACTAAGGTTTGGTCGCATACAATAGTCCATAAACCGAATCATGTCATGTTGACAGGCCTCTAAATACAGTACTTACCACAAAGACGGACGTCCTGCTGTTGCTGTTTCTATTTCAGCCTCCGAATTAGATTCTGGATCATATCTATTAGCTGAGATGGGTTTCTCCACGCTTGAGGACGTCACCGCTTTGCGCATATGTCATTCTTTAGCTCCGCCCACACGATACGCCTCCAGGCGCTCGTTTTTTTCCGGAAAGTCTCGGTACAGCCCATATTTCTTTTACAAATATAATAAAACGAAAGACTTTTCGGAGATATGAAGGATGCAATACTACTCTATAGGTACTCAAGATTGACATGAGATTGACTGAAACTGAGTGTTTCACCCCCCCTTTAAGCAAAGGCCTAATGGGCCTAATGAATTTTGATGAGTATATATTTGATTGCAGTGTGTTTGGGACAGTTATCATGTTGGGAAAACTGCTTATATAAAGGGAGGCCATCATGTTCTGCTACAGAATGTCACAGTACATGTTGGAATTTATGTTTCCCTCAATGAAGCACAGCTCCCCTAGCCTAGAAATCTAGACACACCCTAGCGGCAGCAAATCTAATCAACATCTTGATGTGGGTCTGGCTACAGCTCCCCAGTACCAGCAGCACTCAAGCAGCCCCAGACCATGATGCTACCACCACCATGCTTGACTGTAATCATTAGGCAAGAAACTATTTTCTTGGTAATCCTCCCCAGGGCGTCACCACATGCTGGACATTGTCTGAGCCAAAGAAGTGTATTTTGGTCTTATCACAGGAAATGTGTCTGATAATTCATGTTCTTGGACAGGATGTCTTCAGCAAACTGTTTGTGAGCTTTATTGTCAGCCAGCTTCAGAAGAGGATTCCCTCTGGGACCATGACCTTGCAAACCGACTTGTTGCAGTGTGTGGCGTATATGGTCTCACAATATTTTCAGAGGACATTAATCTATAGCAAATGTCAAGCGAGATATATCCAGCTGCAGCCCCACAGCACACCAGTTTCAGAACACCAGTTTCAGTTCTCAGGAAAAAGGATTGGGTTCTCTGGAAAAAAATGGCGTTTGGGGGGTAAAGTGTGTAATTTTTGCCAAGGATGCCTGCTAAAATTTGCATCCCTGTGTCTATATATCACATAATTGAGGTTGCTTCAATTCAACCCGCGGACATGGAAAACAACCCTCAGGAAAACCGCACACATGGCAACACAGTGCAGTTGAGTTCTCTTGATGGTTGACAAGTAACATTATGTTTGGTTGTAGGTCTATCCAATTGAAGTCTTTCCTGGTTCGGTTGAAACACGCCCCATACTTACAGCCCAATGGAGCAGGATCCGACTCATATTCTGACAAGAATTGAATATGACCACGTCAGGCTAGTGAACAGAAGCATGAAGGAGAATATGTTGAGTTGTGTGTGATATTGCTGTCATGAATGATACATGTGGTGGTGAACGAATATTGAATCTTTTTACGTTTTTTACGTTTTATCATTAAAACTTTTTTGCATTTGTCAAGATATATTATTTGTCTTAATAAGTATTCATTAATAAAACGTATTAATTTAGTTTTCAGGGATGAAAACTCTTTAAAGGGGGGCTGAAACACTCAGTTTCAGTCAATCTCATGTCAATCTTGAGTACCTATAGAGTAGTATTGCATCCTTCATATCTCTGAAAAGTCTTTAGTTTTATTATATTTATAAAAGAAATATAGGCTGTACCGAGTCTTTCCGGAAAAAACCGAGCGCCTGGAGGCGTATCGTGTGGGCGGAGCTAAAGAATGACGAATGCGCAAAGCGGTGACGTCCTCAAGCGTGGAGAAACCCATGGCTATCTCAGCTAATACAGATAATGATCCAGAATCAAATCTGAGGCTGAAATAAATTGAACAGGAGAAACGGCAACATCAGGACGTCCGTCTCTGTGGTATGTACTGTATTTAGTGGCCTGTCAACATTTGTGTGTGTTTACTCGCAGTTTATGAGGACATGATTCGGTTAATGGACTATTGTATGCGACTAAAGCTTAGCAGTAGCAAGCAAAACGGTTTTGCACGTCAGACTAGTGTAAGGTTATACATAGAACAACAATGGAGTAACGTAAGCGCATTTGAATGACGAAGCACGCGATCGTGTCGTTTACTGATGTTTACTCAGGCTACGGTAGCCAACAGCAGAGACATTTGAAGCAGTTTTACTCACCGGCTGCTTCCAAAGCAGGACTGAACCTTTATCGCTGGGACCGCTCCATCAAAAACACACTTCTTTGGGATGATTTGGTGAAGTCCTGTGACAGCAGTGGCGTGGAGATCCACTTTGAGACGCGATTGAAGCGATGTTGTGAAGCTTACCGTCATTTCTGCGTTCAAATCGGTTCAAATGCAGCGCTGCCTTCCCGGAATGCTGTGCTGAAGTGTTGTAGTCGCTTGATGTCACCCACAGGAATAAAGTGGAGCGCGGCGCGCGACATAAGTGTTCACGGACGACTGGATCTGCAGCTGAGAGAGTGTTTATGGGCGTGCATTTCCTCTCTCGCTCTAGTCACACGCGTGCACCCTACTGGGAGAAGAGCCCGGGCCCATACAAGGACCTTCCGCTCTATTAATGTCAAGCCGAGCCATACTCGAAAAAAACTCTCCAAAACTTGTGAGAAACCGGAAGGAGTATTTTTGACACAGAAATACTCCATCAAACGTCCAACATTAGTTTTTGAAACTTTGTCTATGTTTAGGATGGGAATCCAAGTCTTTAACAGTGTAAAAAGCTCAGTATGCATGAAACAGCATTTCACCCCCCCTTTAATATTTTCAAGTGTTTCTGCAGAAATGCCATGATATGAGCTGAGTTATTAGTTTTTGTGTTTATTTATTATGTGCCGTTTAAATTCGTTTTAAACCTATTATTTTAGAAATATTTGATATATGTCCTATTTGTTTTCTTTCAGATAAACAAGTTTCACTTTAAGGGCTTGTATTAAATTGTTATTGTTTTTTTTTATTTGACATTTGAAAAATAGAAATGTCACATTCTCTGTCTATTATTTTCAATCGAAACAATACGATTGAATATAGAGTCAAATGGGAAACACGTTATAACATGTTACGAAGGTTTTAGGCCTAATATATTTTTAAATGATCAAAAAATGTTGTAGTATTGTTGGAGTAACAATAAACAGTGTTTGTGTCAATTAACATTAAATCTCAAGCATTTTGTTAGTATTATTGTAACAACATAAATGTGAACAAAATAATACTAATATATCTAGTCAAATGGGAAACACTTTACAACATGTTATACATTTATTAATATTGTTTAAATAAAAACTGTATAGTTTTAGCCAATTCCCATGAAGTATAAACTACTATCTTTGTATTTATTGATATGTTAGGCTATGTTTTAAAATGTTGATCATTATACATCATGACATGTATATTATATTAACAGAAAAGTGACTTTATTTAAAAGTATTGTTTTTAAATATTGTAGACATCGATCCTATCAAAATCCATTGTGAAAGCTTATACTCAAAAGAAAATGGCATAATGGACAGCGCAACTTTGAAGCCCCGCCCCTCACTTTCGGTTCTGTGGATGGATTCTGAAACTGGTGTTCTGAAACTGGTGTTCTGAAACTGGTGTTCTGCGGATCTGCAGCTGGATACTATTGATACAAGCAGCACACTGACTACTCAAAAATATATACAAGTTTAATTATTCTATATTAATTCTATAGCATTGTCCCATGATAATATATACTACAATGGTTGCTGAAATGTGAGGGGTGTACTCACTTTTGTTAGATACTGTACTTTTGATGAGAATACCAAAATTATTTTAGATATATAATTTTGATGAGTATACATTTACGCCATCTGGTGGCTAAAAGGCTTATATACCAAGTATACAACTTCAAAATATAAAAGGTAAAATATATATGTAAATATAATTTATATATAAAAGTAACAACTTTAAAATACATTTAATATATATATATATATATATATATATATATATATATGCACACACACGCATACGCATACGCGCACGCGCACGCGCACGCGCACACGCACACGCACACGCGCACACACACACACACACACACACACACACACACACACGTAAAATATAACAATATAACTATATATATATATATATATATATATATATATATATATATATATATATATATATATATATAATTTTGCTAACTCCAATAAATGTTATTTCCCTTAATAAATAAAGATGTATCTACACTGCTTATGTAGAATTCGTATGTACTGGTATGCACATACACACATGCATGTATATACTGTATATATTTTATCTTATACATAAATCAGATTTGTAAATAAAAATTTAACAGATTTTTCTTAAATATAGACATGCATGTATGTGTATTTATATATACATAGTACATATATATTATGTAAACACAAACATACTGTATACAGTGAGGAAAATAAGTATTTGAACACCCTGCTATTTTGCAAGTTTTCCCACTTGGAAATCATGGAGGGGTCTGAAATGGTCATTGTAGGTGCATGTCATTGTGAGAGATTAAATGTAAAAATAATATATAATAATAATAATAATATCCAGAAATCACAAGGTATGATTTTTAACTATTTATTTGAATGATACAGCTGCAAATAAGTTTTGAACACCTGTCTATCGGCTAGAATTCTGACCCTCAAAGACCTGTTAGTTTGCCTTTAAAATGTCCACCTCCACTCCATTTATTATCCTAAATTAGATGCACCTGTTTGAGGTTGTTAGCTACATAAAGACACCTGTCCACCCCATACAGTCAGTAAGAATCCAACTACTAATATGGCCAAGACCAAAGAGCTGTCCAAAGACACTAGAGATTGTACACCTCCAGAAGGCTAAGAAAGGGTTACAGGGAAATAGCCAAGCAGCTTGGTGAAAAAAAGATCCACTGTTGGAGCAATAATTAGAAAATGGAAGAAGCTAAACATGACTGATAATCTCCCCCGGACTGGGGCTCCATGCAAGATCTCACCTCGTGGGGTCTCAATGATCCTAAGAAAGATGAGAAATCAGAACTACACGGGAGGAGCTGGTCAATGACGCGAAAAGAGCGGGGACCACCGTTTCCAAGGTTACTGTTGGTAATACA
Source organism: Pseudorasbora parva (assembly GCF_024679245.1). NCBI lineage: Eukaryota > Metazoa > Chordata > Actinopteri > Cypriniformes > Gobionidae > Pseudorasbora > Pseudorasbora parva. Next base: position 15,627,795 of record NC_090189.1, on the reverse strand, counting down.
CTAAGATGTCATAGTTTGAAATCATGCATGGCACGGAAGGTTCCCCTGCTTAAACCAGCACATGTCCAGGCCCGTCTTAAGTTTGCCAATGACAATTTGGATGATCCAGAGGAGTCATGGGAGAAAGTCATGTGGTCAGATGAGACCAAAATATAACTTTTTGGTCATAATTCCACTAAATGTGTTTGGAGGAAGAAGAATGATGAGTACCATCCCAAGTCTTGTGTAAATGTCTTTAAACATTTGGCTAGAACACAATTAAGACACTGAACAATTAAAACAAAATACCAAAATAAAGCCTTTATTGTAGGAACTGCTGCAAATGGTTACATAATGCCGGCAGTACGGCAGTAGGTTTACTCACGAACAGAACAAAATGTAGAACATACAAAAAGAAATATAAATTCACAGAAAAATTATTATATTGATATACTTTGGATGGAAATGCAGGCCTAATTTGTTTGCTGGAAAGGTCGTTTCTTTGGACACGAGCTGATGCATCATCATGGTGTCACTTTCTCTTTTGAAAATCCCGTATGAGGGCATCCAGCTGTTAAAGCCATTGAAACAAGTAAGTTAAGTCGTAAAGAAATACCCAAAGTATTCTGTCATGACTAACTTATGTAACTACTATTTGTTGGGGGGAAAAAATCAAGCCAAAACAACAGCTGTACCTACCACTATTGTCTTCAGAATGTTTCTTCCTTGGGGTCTCAGGTAACTGCATTTTCCTGCCTCACAGAGTTTAATTTCCTCTGAAACCTGATTTAAAGTAAAATAGAAGGTAATGTGATGGTTTAAAATGTCTTTCCTTAAACAAAGGCTAATACACGTGTAAAGATAGTAAGCTATGAACTCACACAAACACAAAAGCTCATCAGAATGAGACATGTGACTTTAAAATAATTCAATAAACATGAATGAAACAACATAAATACAAGATAAGAATAAACATCTGTTTAAAAGTTTGAGTTTGAGAAAATAATTTGTCTTGAAAGAAATGAATACTTATATTCAGCAAAGATGCATTAAATAGCTCAAAAAGGCAGTGAGGACATAATGTTACCAACATTTTCTATGTCAAATAAATTCTGTATTTGAACTTTAGATTCATCAAAGAATATTATGGCAAGAAAAAGAATATTAGGCATCATAACCGTTTTAACATTGATAATAAGAAATCTTTCTTGAGCAGCAAATCAGCAGATGATTTCTGAAGGATCATGTGACTCTAAAGACTGAAGACAGTTTTTTTTAACTGTATTTTCAAATAAATAATTAAACAAAGTAAAATAATATATAATATGATATACATATATTATAATAATATAATTTAAAAAAATAATATTTAATATAAAATAAAATCCCCAAAATTTTGAACAATAGTGTACGTTTAAATAAAATGAAATGTGATGCATAATTTTTTGCATAAATCATTTCAGATTAATTTACTGTATAAATGTAAATTCACATTAATTCATTGTATAAAAGAAATGTTTTGTCTTTTTAAATATGACATAAATTTTAACAATTGGTACTTTTTGCTTCTTAATTTTTTTTTAGATAATTAATTTTTTCTTTTCTTCTTTTTTACAGAAAATGTAATTTATTTCCTTTTAAATCAAATATAATTCCTCACACTATATGAAAAAGAAACTACCACGTGAAATCTATATAACTCAAAAATAACTATATAACTTGTTTTTTGATGAAAAATAATGATTTCAATATTGCGTGCCACATCCTTTTCTAATGGTCTTCTACTTTCTTTTTAGTAATGGCCACACACCTCTGAGGTATCGTAAATGTCTATCTCTCGCTTTCCTCCAGGGTACCAGCCATGAGACCAGTGCTGAGAGCTGGCAAACTGGACACTTAGACACAGCAACATCCCCATCAGCACAAGCAGCCTGCAGATGTGCACCATAACTGAGGGAGGAGGAAAGATTTATGAGACAAATAGAGAGTGAGCTCCATTGACACATTTAACAGTCCATCAGGTCTGGTTTATCAGCCTTATAATTCTAGACGACATGATGACGATCATGTTTAAAAGATAACAAAGCACAGTGGCTTACTACAAATTACTGTCAATAACAACAAAATCAGTTTTTCAATTACAACCTATAAACAAAACTAAACAAACTGAAACACTGCTCTTACCTTCTATCTATTGGCACGTCTTCTCTTGAAGTATCTTCTCTAGTAGTTCCTCTGCTGTGAAGTCCAGGTCTTAGTGAACGTGATATGGTCTGCTTTTCGCTCAAGTGAACGGTTCAGTTCAATCACAGAGCTTCAGAGATACGCCTGTAACTCATTCTCTTGAATCTTCTTCCTCCTCTTCCTCACAATTTATGTTCCACACCAGATCTCCCCTCCCTGTCTAAAAACACACTCACTCACACACACACTCTGACCTCCCAAGTCCTCAAACACTGAGCTCCCTGTGGTTCAATTGGGAGGAAAGCACGTGGAAAATGAGCTGTGCCAATTATCGTCTTCAAACACTGTTGACCCCCATGGGATGGCATCCCCTTTCTAATTTAAAAATAAATAAAATAAAACCCTAGAATAAAAAAAAAAAAAAACACCCGTGTCAATGTTCACGTTATGCCCTTAAACATTATGCAACTCGTCACACATGCATAAATCTGACGCTATCCAACAGCTTAAAAAATGTATACATATATATATATATATATATATATATATATATATATATATATATATATATATATATAAACTAAATAATTTAGGTAGAGAAACCTACTGAAAAATATAATGTTTATTATAGTTATCATTTTTTAAGTAAATAGCACAACAAAAAAGTATGTTTCGTACAAAAGAAAAACAGTAGTGCATTGTACATGCATACAATATTTTGTGAAATAAATGTTTTTCTGTCAACTCCAGTGAACCCAATATCACACATTCTAGATGAGCATGTTTTATTGAGTCAATGTCTAGCTAATTTCCTCTAAGCTGTAAGAAGTGGCCACTGTGACCTCACATCCGTCGTTTGTGACCCCACACAAGATGCATCTGACCGCAGTGTTAATTACAGAGGCGGTCTCCCTCAGGGATCGGAGGAGAGAATGTGACGGATTCTGATTGAGTTCCTGTCAAACTGTGTTTAAACACGCACAGGGGTCTGCTCGGATAATCCATCCATATCCCAGGTTTGACACCAGGTCTTAAAGGCCAGGAAGGATGGGAGACAAAGTGACACAACGTGACGTGACTCACTCGCTGAATTTCCTTTCAGGAAACAAATATGTCGTTCCTTACTCAGAGATTCAAGATATTACAAATTCAGTGTATTATATATATATATATATATATATATATATATATATATATAATGTAGACACATTGATACATTTTTTAAGGATTCTTTGATGAATATCAAGTTAAAAAAAAGGAAAAAAATTCATTTTTTTGGTGAATATGTAGCTTTTATTGTCACTGTGGACCAATTAAACATGTCCTTACTGGGACTGTCAAATTATTAATCGCGAAAAACAGATTTGTGTTTACATTATATATATATATATATATATATATATATATATATATATATATATATATATATATATATATATACATAATTATACACAGTATTAACATATTTATTATGTAAACACAAACTTGTATTTTGGATGCGATTAATCGTTTGAGAGCACTAGTCCTTACTGAATTTACTTAAACTTTCAAATGGTGTGTGTGTAATATATATATATATATATATATATATATATATATATATATATATATATATATATATATATATATATATATATATATATATAAACACACACACATTATGTTTTGGAGATACACACAGTAGGATGACTGTAGATAAAATCTCAAGCACTTTTATTAGGTTTGAACAGTATCTTGTTTAGAAAGGCCGTTTGGCATTATATAATTATATATAATTTGCATCATATATATAATTATATATACATATATATATTCAAATTTAACAAAACACTAGAAAAAAAAAGATGCAAATTAAAAAAGATTTTAAGACAATAATAATACCGAATTAAAAACAGGAAAAACAAAAAACAAACAAACATCTAATACATTTCAAAATGGTCCCAGTACAGTTTAATATACAAGTATCTTAAAAAAAAAAAAAAAAAGGTGAGAGAAAGATAAAAATAAAACAAAAGCAAGGCAAAAGATAGGAATGATTTATAAATAACCTTACATTATGTACAGAAGGGTGTATTAAGAAAAGAAATCAGAACGTTTTAGGATTCATGGACCATAAAGCAGGCTGTGGTTTAAAATTTCGACACGATCTGATAGAAGACAGAAACTTTTCAGATAAAATCCTCAAAATGGGAGTGTTGGAGAGCAGAATCCTTTATTTTTCAGTCGTTCTCCTCATTCTTTCATTCTCTTATCTGAGCAGGCCATTTTAATGTCACATTTAACAGGAGAATGAAGTGAGCCTCCAGACACGTGGCTTCCCTTCTTGACCAGAAGATCTAGACTGCTCTCCATATATTAAGAGCTTGAGTTTTGAGGGATTTCAACCTGAAGTCTGGAGCTTCCTCCAGGATGGTGTTATATGCTATGCAAGCAAAAAAGAAAAAGAAAAAAAAAATAGCATGAAAACCTGACACACCAAAAACACAGAAAAGCAACCAACCAGTAACCGTTTGGGTTCCATTCCAGATTATCATACGCCATATGGGTCACAATGTCCGGATGTGGGACTGGGAGAACACGGGCTACAAAAGAGCTGGCGGGAATATGCTTGGAGCTACAGGAACGTGATGAGGCACTTTCCCACCTCTGAAGAAGGATCCTGCCCCTGAGAGGCTGCTATTGGCACAGTGTCTCACGTGGAAAGGGTTAGTGTGAAGCAAATCACAACAGTCGACTCTCACAATACTCAAGCCAATCCACCAGGATTTCGTGGAATACAAAGCCCGGAAGAAGCTGTACTAGAGACCCAAATTCATAATTCTTTGATCCGTAACATTGTGGATCTGAAATAATATAAAGAGTTTCCATCGAGATCCCTGTTAATATGGAATGACTGATGGGCGTGTGATTTAGAGCGACACCCATTGGGTTTACATACATTTAGGAGCTAAAACATACATTTCGTGTAACTTACATTTCCTAACACAAGGAAGTGTGGAACGAGGGCTTAACCTACATAAAACATTCGCTGGAAAATGACTTTCTTTCCACTGACAATCAGCTTTAATCACATGCCACCATCTGTGGTACTACCGCTAGTTCAAATGACCTAAACGTAAAGACAATCATCCTAAACTGACCTTTTGCAAGAAGTTGAAACGACTTACTGCTACGGACTGAAAGCATCGTGTATCGATCTGGCTCAGTGGAGCTGGAAAGGGCTCGCTGACTTCTGCACAATGGCTGAAGACCTTTACATGGGCAGGAACAGATGATCAGGAGATCATGTGTCATTTCTACAAGAGTTTTCTGGGTCAACTTTGCACCAGTACCTTGTAAGTAGACGGCACGGCGAAATCATTTATTTTTGAAAAGAAGGAAAAGTAACTGCCTGTACAATATGAAAACTTGTTGTCAATTACAGTTGTTAAGGCCAATCAACAGACGTCAGGGCAAGTAAACATCACTTCCTTGGTTACAATCGCAAACACAGAAGGTGCTTTTAGAGTGGTCTAGAAAAGAGGATGGGGGAGGGAAAGGCAAAGTACCCCCTCATGAGGATTGAAAAGGGACAAATTGACAAAAAAAGATTTCCTCTGATCTAAACACTCACGGATTCCTTTTCTCTGTCTTTTTAAGTTTAATTGATCTTCCTCTACAAGTTGGGTCTGGCATGCTATGACAAAATTGACACCACAAAGACACAGTCTAAACATCTTACAATTCAACGGGACAGGACAAAATAAAAAAAAAATGGACTCAATGAGACTCAAAATGTTGTTTGTCACTCCAGTGAACACAATGGAAAAGCACAGTGAAGTATTTTCTGCGAACGCATGCGTTTGCAGTGGCTCCGCGATTGGCCGAATTTGCCGCATTGTGCGCTACGTAGCTACAAGCAACAGCAAAGTGGAATTGAGCTGCCATTCAAATAGGTTTCAGTCACTCAACTGCAGTGGAATTTCTTGTAAAAACACCTAGTGAAAAAAGCACCCTCATCTTGCTACCGCTCTCTCGCGTCTGTCTCTATAGCGCCATCTTAAAATATTCATGTATGCAGTTATATACCAGTAAACTATATTAAAGTCACTCTAAAAAAACGCAACAGAGCGGCTTCTAAAACCAAAAACAGACAAACAAAACAAAACAACTAAAAAAAAAAACAATTACAAGAGCATATTTACACTGAGAGAAATGGGTAAGGGCCTTATTAACAAGGGCAATATTACAAAATATTCAAGAAGGCATCTCTAATGGTGTTTTCTTTGTGTTTTGTTTTCTTTCCAACTTCGGCACCGACGTGTTCTCGTGCTTGCCGGCCAAAGGATTTTTTTATTATTCCCTTTTGCTTTGCGCTGGCAGTCCGTCTCATTAAGCTGTTAACGTGAAGGTGTGGACGTGAGTGCATGTCTGGGAAAGTCTGTCCGATTTTCTGCAGGTGGGCGTGGCTTTATTTAAAGTTGGCGTAGTCAGAGAAGGCATCGATGTATTCCTGGACCACTTTGTAGCAGAACTCGTACTGCTCCTGTTGGGAAAAGCAGGGGAATATGAGTTGATAGGGACTTGAGATGTTTGATTAAAGAATTAAAAAACAAAACAAGACAAAAACAATATCTAAAAATGTTATCATCTTTAGATGAACAAAAGTCTTATGGGTTTGGAACGACATGAGGGCGAGTAAATAATGGCCGAATTTTTCATTTGGGTGAACTAACTCTTTAATAGCATTGTTTCATGCAGCTGGCATTTTTTTTCTTTGCACAGCCAAAAAACAAATGGTTACTTCCTTCCAACTTAAAAGTTGAAGTTCAAAAAAAAAAAAAAAAATCTCTCCCTCCATCCATCCTGTTCTAATGATGTTTTACAAGGGCTGTGTATTTATGTCGGTTGGGATGTTAAATAAAGCATTAAAGGGTTACTGCACCCAAAAATGAAATTTCTCTTATTAATTACTTATCCTAATGTTGTTCGACACGTGTAAGACGTTTATCTTTGAAACACAAATGAAGATATTTTTGTTGAAATCCGATGGCTCAGACAGGCCTTCATTGACACCAATGTCATTTCCTCTCTCAAGACCCATAAAAGGCACTAAAGACGTCGTTACAAAGCCCATCTCAATAAAGTGGCTCTACAATCATTTTATGAAGTAATGAGAATAGTTTTTCAGTGTTTTGATTCATGATTAGGATTGCCAATGTCACATGATTTCAGCAGTTTGGTGGTTTGACAAGCAATCCCAATCATGAATCGATACGCTGATTCTTAACCTTTCCAAACTTTGTTTTGAGTTCGTTATTTAGTTTTGCACAAAAAAAGCGCCTTTTATGGGTCTTGAGAGAGGAAATGACATTGATGTCAATGAAGGCCTGTCTGAGCCATCGGATTTCAACAAAAATATCTTCATTTGTGTTCTGAAGATGAACGGAGGACTTTTGGGTGTCGAACAACATTAGAGTAAGTAATTAATGACAGAATTTTTTTTTTTTTGGTAAACTAACCCTTTAAATACCTAAGAGTGTTCCAACATGTCAGCTGGAAACATAAAGACTCATATATTATCCTCTAGTGCAGCTACATTATGCAGTATTTTGACTGTATCACTTCTACTTTGGCTGCATGAGATGAGTAATTTTTTAAAATAATTTCTTGGGTCAAGAAAGAGTCGGAGTTTGTGCCATATTTCCCCCTTCCCTGACTCAAACTGCTCGCTTTGTCTGGAAGTGTCTAAATCCGCAGTATAGAATTCTTTCCTGTCACATATCACGTGCGCTCTTCAATAAGCCCACAGATAGCAGGTTAATGGGTATGCATGCTGGGATCATGGGCTCAAACAGGGTAAGGGGCAACATTTTTTTTTTTTTAATAGTATTTTTCCAAAATATCAGATTGTCTTTATTTTACAGTGAAATATTACAATAGTATTATTTCTTATTTTGTTTATTTTTATTTAGTAATAATAATATTCATTTTTATAAATATCCATTGATTATATAATCAAAGTTGACCAAATTGTGTAGCCCTCCAAACAAACGCAGCAAACCTTTTTTAAATAGCACATTTTAAATCACAATTTAGCAGAAAATTTGCAATTAGAGTGTTTTTCCAACTGCACTTCATTCCATTTAGCATATCAACACTGCAGCGTGAGCGACTTGTTCTCACCAGTGTCTGCACCATGTGCGGTCTCTGTAGTCTTAGACTCTTCACTGTCTGAAAAACGTCCAGAATGCCCTCCGCCTTCACCCGCTCCAGGACCGTGCTCAGAGCACAGAATGTCCCTGTGCGCCCTGCGCCGGCACTGTTAACACACACACACCACACACACACCACACACACACACACACACACACACACACACACACACACACACACACACACACACACACACACACACACACACACACACACACACACACACACACACACACACACACACACACACACACACACACACACACACACACACAAATCTATTACACACAGCTCTGTGGACATTAATGAGTCACTTTCTTGCTTTCCTTTCCTTAATTGCCTGACCCTGAAATCCCACTGGACACTGCAGTCTCTATCTTGGTTTCATCATTACTTTGTGCTTAAAGGACACCTATTTTGCCCCTTTTAAAAGATGTAGTATAGGTCTCAGGTGTCCCCCGTGTGTTTCCAGCAAGTACAGAAATCCTGTCTAAATATTCGATGTGTATTAAAGTGAAAGCAGTGTAATATACATTATTGCTTTATCTGCTTTTAATTAAGTAGATTTCTTACTTAAATGCTGCTGTAAAATGCTCTGGCAAGGAGATAAACATGGCGGACTATGTACAGAACTTTCTGAGGCGGGATCTATGCTAATACGGCAGTGTCAATCAACATGACATTGCCCAATATATACAAGTGGCTTGATCTGAGACACTGCTTATGATTTATGGGAATAAAAAAAAAAAGTGGATTGGGAGTGGGTGGATTTTTCCCATTATAGGGTGGTTGTGTACACACACTGCCAATGCACATCTACACCCACCTAAAGGATTATTAGGAACACCATACTAATACTGTGTTTGACCCCCTTTCGCCTTCAGAACTGCCTTAATTCTATGTGGCATTGATTCAACAAGGCGCTGAAAGCATTCTTTAGAAATGTTGGCCCATATTGATAGGATAGCATCTTGCAGTTGATGGAGATTTGTGGGATGCACATCCAGGGCACGAAGCTCCCGTTCCACCACATCCCAAAGATTCTCTATTTGGTTGAGATCTGGTGACTGTGGGGGCCATTTTAGTACAGTGAACTCATTGTCATGTTCAATGGGGTCATAAAGGGATGGACATGGTCAGAAACAATGTTTAGGTAGGTTGTGGAATTTAAATGATGCCCAGTTGGCACTAAGGGGGCTAAAGTGTGCCAAGAAAACATCCCCCAAACATCCCCCAGATTACACCACCCTGCACAGTGGTAACAAGGCATGATGGATCCATGTTCTCATTCTGTTTACGGCAAATTCTGACTCTACCATCTGAATGTCTCAACAGAAATAGAGACTCATCAGACCAGGCAACATTTTTCCAGTTTTCAACTGTCCAATGCAAATTGTAGCCTCTTTTTCCTATTTGTAGTGGAGATGAGTGGTACCCGGTGGGGTCTTCTGCTGTTGTAGCCCATCCGCTTCAAGGTTGTGCGTGTTGTGGCTTCACAAATGCTTTGCTGCATACCTCGGTTGTAACGAGTGGTTATTTCAGTCAAAGTTGCTCTTCTATCAGCTTGAATCAGTTGGCCCATTCTCCTCTGACCTCTAGCATCAACAAGGCATTTTCGGATGCTTTTGCCTTTTCACACCATTCTTTGTAAACCCTAGAAATGGTTGTGCGTGAAAATCCCAGTAACTGAGCAGATTGTGAAATACTCAGAACTGCCTCAAAAAACAAAACCCGCTCAAAATTGCTTAAATCACCTTTCTTTCCCATTCTGACATTCAGTTTGGAGTTCAGGAGATTGTCTTGACCAGGACCACACCCCTAAATGCATTGAAGCAACTGCCATGTGATTGGTTGATTAGATAATTGCATTAATGAGAAATTGATCAGGTGTTCCTAATAATCCTTTAGGTGGGTGTGTGTTCAAACACCACGTAAAAGTGAATTTTGCATAAAAGGTGCCCTTTAAGAAAAGTTTAAGTCATACCAAGCAGCTATGGACGCCTTCCAGAATTACAAAACCACTAAACCTTATTTTGTCTGCCAAACCAGTGACTGGTTAAAGTTGGCATTCCTGTTTAACCAAAAGGTCCTGTATCCACGCTAGAAGAATTATGGTTAGGCTGAATAACTGTTTATGTAATATGCCGAATAGTGTACACTGGAGCAACCACAAACCATGCATTAAATAACTTATTTCCTGTTTTTGTTTTATGGGTTTCCTTTTGGAGAACACAAGGATTACCATTACCATTCAAATGTTTGGGCAACATTAGTTTTTAAGAAAAATGCATTAAATTGATAAAAGTGAGAGTGAAGATTTACATTTCATCGATTCCAACTTTCTATTCATCGATGAATCTTGACAAAAATTAAATATGACTGATACATTGATCATTTCTGGAGCATCAAATCAGCATAAAAATCTACTGTCATGAGGACAAAAATGTATTACAATGACTATATATAAATATATAAATGAAGGGTTCAGATGCAAAAGCCTCTAAAAGCCACTTCGATCAAAAATGAGATGACGATGCTGAGTGAATTCTCTCTGCATATAGTATAAGTTCATAAAATACTTTCACTTCAAACCCATTAAATCTCAGCCTCAGCCCATTCAGAAGAACCAGTACTTGGGTAGAAACCTATACATAGGAGTCTGACAAGAATGCTTATTTAAAAAAAAACTTCAGACGGACTAAGAGGCTTTTGCATCTGAAGTCTTCAAATACATTAATACAAACAATACAAAATACAGTTTCATGCTTTTGATTAGCCAGGAGTGATGTTTACCTGCAGTGCACAGTGATTGGGTGGTTTCCAGACTGCTGCTGCTGTTTCTGAACTGCAGCGATGATGTTGATCATGCCTTTCCCATCGGAGGGGATGCCCACCTCTGGCCAGCCGTGAAAATGAAACTGCCTCACAGCGCGAGACTTATTTTCCTGCAGAGAGAAAGAAAAATTAGAACACCAATTACACCAATAGCAAACATAAAAATACAGAGATAAAGTAAAAAAAAATCATATGTAAACCACAAATAATTTTCATTATAAGAGATCCTGTAAAGTGAACTCACTCTGTTATTGGTGACGAGAAGGTCCCTAACAGTGTAGCTTTCACTTTCCTCCTCCCTCTTCAGCTCAATGGACATGTCCCCACAAACCATCACACCATCACTAGGCCAATACTGAGCACACTTCTCCTGCAGATAGTGGGGAAAAAGACACATCATTTTTTGGGGATGGAATATGTTTTTTTTTTCTATTAATGTTTCTGTTACTAGCCCAATATCCAGTTGCATAAAACACCTCAACAGCGTAATTTTTCCTTAGGGTTCCCTTAAATTTAAGGGTGTTGTAGAAAATTAAAAGACTGTGGCCTGAGGGAAGGGCAAGGCCTGGGGAGTAGGGGCACAACAAATCAGCAATGCATTGTGGGGCCTTACAGTTTAAAGCTAATATTTTAAAATCAATACGAAATTGGATGGGTAGCCAGTGTAGGGAGGATAAAATAGGTGTGATGTGTTTCCGTTTGCCAGATCCTGTTAAAAGCCTTGCTTCGGCATTTTGAACCATTTGAGGTCTATTTAGAGCAGATTTGTTGAAAAAAGAGAAAACAGAGTTACGATAATCTAATTGTGAGGAAATAAAAGCATGGCTAACCATGTCAAGATCAGAGTCCGATAAAATTACCCTCAATTTTGCAATATTTTTTAGATAATAATAATAAAATAAAATAAATAAAAATCGGACCAAAAGTCTAGAATGGCAGTCCAAAGACATTGACTGGTCAAACCAGACGCAAAGATTTCTGAGGCTCGACTGGACAGAGGAGCTCGGAGAACCAAGGTCTTGAATGATTGATGGGATTTTGTCTTTTTCAAATTAAATTGAAGACAGAATTGCAAGCCACTATTTTAAATACAATCCAATAAATCCGATAGTTTGTGAACATCAGAGTCATTGAACGAGCAATACAACAACTGTATGTCATTAGCATAAAAATGGTATGACACAGTGACTACGTTTACATGGACAGCAGTAATCTAATTATTGACCTTATTCTAAATAAGACAATATTCTGATTAAGGTGTTTACATGAGTTGCTTTTAGAGTACTCCGTTCATGTTCCCGTTTTACATGTGATAGAACATAGATCGATTATGGCACGTCATTACGTCCCCATGCCACACTAGGTTCTCCAACATCCAATCATAGTGTGAGTTTGGCAGGTGTGTTAATTTTATGGGTTCAGGAAACCCGCTAACTTCACCTGCGGGTGTCGCTGTTGGACAGTGTTACTTTACATTAAGAAGTATAACAAAACATGCGTTTTATAATGTTTTATATACATTTATGTTGATTTATTTTTGTAATATTATGTATTGTCTCTTTCTGTTTTTTTTTTTTTTGAAGAGACACTGCCCCTCTTTCATCCTTATTGACAGCCTACATTTAGAATAATATCTTTGATTAATGATGAAAAAGGTTTAAAAATCATGACTCTTTGGATTGTTTTTCCTGCCGTCGAGCCACAGGCGTTCACTGAATGACCCATCTGGTTTGCGATTACAGATAAAAACTTATTGTATTTTACTTTTGCAATGAGCATAATAATTACAACAAAAATAAAAATAAAAATATAGAGAGAGGACGCAGTGTTCACAATGAAGAGTCAAGTAAAACACACACCGCCCATAGCGACGCTTTATGGCAACGACATTTCAGACTGACAGATCCGTAAAAGATAAACGAGACTTTTCCGCCATTTGTTCCACATTCCACTGTTTTGTACACATTGTTATATTAAGTATAATTCCAATTATGTTTTATTGGCCACAATATTATCGATGATTGTTGAAAGGGGCACTTTTGATTAATTTTCAAAAAGGGCAGAGGCTCCAACCCACAAAGCCTCCCCTCTGCACTTCCCTGGTGTGCGTTACGTTGTGTCCTGTCACAAAATGCGGTAAAATCTCCGACATGACATTAATAGTTAGATTAAGGTGTGTACATGTCTCCGATAATGCGACTAAAATAGGCATACTCCACATGTCTTAATCCGATTTATGTGTAGTTAGATTATGACTTTAATCAGATCGCTGTCTAGATTATGACTTTAATCAGATCGCTGTCTACATGGTAGCCTCTTAATCAGAGTATTGTCTTAATCAGATTAATATCGGAGTATTTGTTGTCCATGTAAACGTAGTCATTGTTAAAATGTCTCAATTTTCTCAACAGGGCTAATGTACAGTAAAAACTAAATTGGACCCAGGACAGAGTGGCTTCAGACAGTATACCATTTACATATACAGAAAAGGTTCTGTCACACAGTCACCACTATAAAACAGCAGTCACCCAACAATAACCAACTCTTTTTCCAGTCTGTTCAACAATATTATGTGGTCCACTGCATCAAAAGTCGATGATAAATCCTATACAACCAATACAGAGTACCTTCCAGAGTCAGCAGTCATCTATACTTCATAAGTCACTTTGAACAGAGCAGTCTCAGTAGAACGCATCTTTCTAAAATACAGACTGATACTTATCCAAGAGTTCATTGTTACTTAGAAAAGCTGTCAGCTGCTCTGCTACTACCTTCTCCATGACTTTTGAGAGAAAGAGCAGTTTTGATAGTGGCTTATAGTTACAAGGTTCTGCTGGGTCCAATTTGGGCTTTAAAAAAAGAAAGAAAATCCAATGGATATGAGGATGGCTTCATCTTTTCAAGCAAGACCATGACATCATCTAAGGATCATACTACACGTATTTATGATAACTGAGTAACAGAAATGCAATATAATATACATAATTATGTTATGTATATCAGTGGAGTACAGACCTATACATAATGCACCGTTATGTTTTAATTACCTTAGAATGAGCCATTTCTATCTACATACACTACAGGTCCCCTTACTGTGAAATCATTTTGTGCCTTTATGTTTCTACAGTAGTAGAACAATGTTCTCTACAGAGCGCTAGTCACTCTCTGCTCTCAGCAGAAAAATGGCATTTTTGTCCTGTGTCGGCCACCGCAGCTTCTTTATGTGCTCTGAAAGCGACGGGCATGCAATCATGGTCAGGAGCATTTCCATTGTGTTGTGGTGATTTTGTTGAGTTGTGGTGATTTCGTTGTGTTGTGGCTATTTTGTTGTGTTGTGGTGATTTCGTTGTGTTGTGGCGATTTCGTTCTGTGGTGTGTTGATTTCGTTGTGTTGTGGATCATTTCCGTCGTGTTGTGGTGATTTCGTTATGTTGTGGATCGTTTCCGTTGTGTTGTGGCGATTTCGTTGTGTTGTGGCTAATTTCCATCGTGATGTGGCGATTTTGTTGTGTTGTGGATCGTTTCCGTTGTGTTGTGGCGATTTCGTTGTGGCGATTTCGTTGTGTTGTGGCGATTACGTTGTGTTGATGGCGATTTTGTTGTGGCGATTTCGTTGTGTTGTGGATCGTTTCCGTTGTGGCGATTTCGTTGTGTTGTGGATCGTTTCTGTCGTGTTGTGGCAATTTTGTTGTGTTGTGGATCGTTTCTGTCGTGTTGTGGCGATTTCGTTGTGTTGTGGATTGTTTCCGTTGTGCTGTGGTGATTTCGTTGTGTTGTGGATTGTTTCCGTTGTGCTGTGGCGATTTCGTTGTGTTGTGGATTGTTTCCGTTGTGCTGAGGTGATTTCGTTGTGTTGTGGATTGTTTCCGTTGTGTTGTGATGATTTCGTTGTGTTGTGGATCGTTTCTGTCGTGTTGTGGTGATTTCGTTGTGTTGTGGATCGTTTCCGTTGTGTTGTGGTGATTTCGTTGTGTTGTGGATCGTTTCCGTCGTGTTGTGGTGATTTCGTTGTGTTGTGGATTGTTTCCGTTGTGTTGTGCCTTGTTTCCGTTGTGTTGTGCCTTGTTTCCGTTGAGTTGTGGTGATTTCGTTGTGTTGTGGATCGTTTCTGTCGTGTTGTGGCGATTTTGTTGTGTTGTGGATCGTTTCTGTCGTGTTGTGGTGATTTCGTTGTGTTGTGGATCATTTCCGTCGTGTTGTGGTGATTTCGTTATGTTGTGGATCGTTTCCGTTGTGTTGTGGCGATTTCGTTGTGTTGTGGCTAATTTCCATCGTGATGTGGCGATTTTGTTGTGTTGTGGATCGTTTCCGTTGTGTTGTGGCGATTTCGTTGTGGCGATTTCGTTGTGTTGTGGCGATTACGTTGTGTTGATGGCGATTTTGTTGTGGCGATTTCGTTGTGTTGTGGATCGTTTCCGTTGTGGCGATTTCGTTGTGTTGTGGATCGTTTCTGTCGTGTTGTGGCAATTTTGTTGTGTTGTGGATCGTTTCTGTCGTGTTGTGGCGATTTCGTTGTGTTGTGGATTGTTTCCGTTGTGCTGTGGTGATTTCGTTGTGTTGTGGATTGTTTCCGTTGTGCTGTGGCGATTTCGTTGTGTTGTGGATTGTTTCCGTTGTGCTGAGGTGATTTCGTTGTGTTGTGGATTGTTTCCGTTGTGTTGTGATGATTTCGTTGTGTTGTGGATCGTTTCTGTCGTGTTGTGGTGATTTCGTTGTGTTGTGGATCGTTTCCGTTGTGTTGTGGTGATTTCGTTGTGTTGTGGATCGTTTCCGTCGTGTTGTGGTGATTTCGTTGTGTTGTGGATTGTTTCCGTTGTGTTGTGCCTTGTTTCCGTTGTGTTGTGCCTTGTTTCCGTTGAGTTGTGGTGATTTCGTTGTGTTGTGGATCGTTTCTGTCGTGTTGTGGCGATTTTGTTGTGTTGTGGATCGTTTCTGTCGTGTTGTGGTGATTTCGTTGTGTTGTGGATCGTTTCCGTCGTGTTGTGGTTATTTCGTTGTGTTGTGGATTGTTTCCGTTGTGTTGTGGTGATTTCGTTGTGTTGTGGATCGTTTCCGTCGTGTTGTGCCTCGTTTCCGTTGTGCTGTGGCGATTTCTATGCGTTGTGGTTTAATTCTGTTGTGTTGTGGCGATTTTGTTGTGTTGTGGTTTAATTTAGTATGGCTGCACTACTGGGCCACCGTATTAAAGGGATAGTTCACCCTCAAAAATTAAATGATCCCATGATTTACTCACCCTCAAGCTAGATATTTTAGTTTATAGTTTTAAATTTGGATAATTTTCAAACAAAAACCCATCACTTTGTTTCAGAAGGCCTTTAACAACCCCCTGTGAGTTGCGTGGTAATATTTCATGATGGATGGATGCACTTTTTTGGACTTCAAATATCCTCCTCTATTCACTGCCATTATAATGCTTGGAAGAGTAATGAGATTTTTTAACATAACTCTGATTGTATTTGTCTGAAAGAAGAAATTCGTATACATCTAGGATGGCTTGAAGTAAATCTTTAAATTTTTGGGTGAACTATCCCTTTAGCAATGTCAAGGCTAAATCACAAAAATAAACAAACCTAGTATGTCACAGATGCCACAAACATAAAGTCAGGAAGCAGGTGAACTTACCTGTCCTCTCTCCTCCAACTCGGTCAACATAACGATAGAGCAGCTCCTCCACTCCCAGATCATTCTCCAGAAGTCCTCGATGGTGTGCTGCAGGGGCCCCTGACATGCCATGTACGAGTCCTTTTGCCGATAACCCTGCATTCACACACACACACTAGGTATATCTCATGCACAAATCATGGATATACATTACTGTTCAAAAGTTTGGGGTTGGAAAAAAAATGGTTTTCAAAGAGTTATGCTCAGCAAGGCTACAATTTGTTTGATCAAAAAAATACAGTAAAACAGTGACAATTGTGAAATATTTAATATTAAGGTAAAATATATTCCTGTGATGGCAAAAGCTGAATTTTCAGCATCCATACTCTAGCCCTTACGGTCACATGATCCTTCAGAAATCATTCTAAAGCCATGTCAGGAACTAGGGACTTTAGGGTGGTACTCGTGCTGCGTTCCAGTTCGTTTTTATCATGCCCTTCACTCACAAACTTCCCTCCGTCTCGTTCACTCGGATGTGCGTCATTGCTTACGTTGCATGAGTGTCAACTATTGGCGGAAACTTTGCAATGGACTGAACTGGAACGCCCTAGGCCCTTGATCACTTGGAATCCACTATGGAGTTGATTTATTATTATTATTATTATTATTTTTTCTTTACGAAATTGTTTAATACAGCATTCTATATGTATATGGATGTGTTTGGAAGTGTACATATGAAGTAGATTCGCTCACTCGGTCAAAATCGAGGGAACAAGGGTCTGTCCATATAAACTTCCCTTGTCCACTTCACAAAGTGGAACGCACTTCAAAAAGTGCTTAGGGAATTTTGCAAGTGCGTTTCTTAAAGTGGAGTGGAATGCAGCATCGGTGTGTTTAGACCATAGGGACTAGGGTCAAAATGAAGTTTCGGGTAAAAACTTTCCCATCAGAATGTCCCTACTAACGGGGTAGTACTTTTTTAAAATTCAGCAACTTTTGTAGCCTAGAAATCTAGACGCACCCTAGTGGCAGCAAATTTAATCTGCCCGCAAGTGTCGTCTAGGAACTCTCAATACCCTTCTGAGCTGTATTCCCCTCACTCTGGACGGGCCAATCACATCGTGCATAGAGTCGGCGGGCGGGGCCATAATGATGACGGCCGAGTTGCGTTTGCGTGCTTCTAGTAAACACAGAAACTGGCGAACGCCGGCGGTCTTTCAAATCAGCTTTGACTGCGATTCTAGAAGACTTGGAGTTAAGCTTTTCTCTGAGAAAAGAACAAAGAACGGCACTGAAGTCATTCTTAAAAAGGGAAGATGTGTTCGGAGTTTAGCCGACCAGATACGGTGAATGTTTAATCTATCAACAAGCTCTGCTTCACCTTCGTTGCTCTGGTTGGTGGTAGCGCTATCCTATCGCGTGCAGAGGGAGTTTGAAAGACAACCGTTTATCCCGCCCCTCGGATTGAGCCCTGTCAATGGTGATCTTCCAGACCAAACATCTTGATGTGGGTCTGGCTTTGTCAGGCTACAACTTTTGGGGATGTAACTTCCAACATTTTTAAAAGTCTGTCGCAGTGCATGCAGTAAGAGTTGTTTGCTATTCGAATCAACAATGAAGTTTAAAAAAAACGGCCAATGGTATGACGACAAGGTTCAGGCTTTCTTAAGCTTGTATGCAGAGGACAAAATCCAGCGTGAACTAGAAAGGCAAGAAGTTCAATAACACCAAACTAATTGGCCTATTCTTCACTTGTGATCAATTTAATGCAGGGTTGTCCAAACTCGGTCCTAGAGGGCCGCTGTCCTGCAGAGTTTAGTTCCAGCTTGGCTCAACACATCTGTTGGAAGTTTCTAGTACGCCTGGTAAGACCTTGATTAGCTTGTCCAGGTGTGTTTCATTACGGTTGGAGCTAAACTCTACAGGACAGTGGCCCTCCAGGAGCAGGATTGGACACCCCTGATTTAATGTGTACTTGCTGAACATTAAAAAAAAAAACTACTGACCCCAATTTTTTAAACAGTTGTTTATATGATGTCTGTAGTAACAATATATTAAAAGCATTCATACACCAGAACACTGCATAATTTAGATCTCCAGCACTCTTTGGGTGGTACCGAGCAGATTTATTCGTGCAAGTGGACACATGCAGCAAGGCACAATACTAATGACAAAAAACAGGCTTTTGTTCATCATTATAGTTATCTTTCAGATTGCAAAGCAACTTGGGTTTTAAATGTAGCAGAACTGGTGAGGTTTTCCTGTTGATTACCTTGCTAAAGGGCTTCAGTCACACAAAAGAAAGAGGGAATGAAAGGGCTTTCAGCCAAAACAGAGCTGCCCCACTCTCACTGGAGATCTGGCCAAAAACACACTAAAGCGTCTTCCTCCCTACTGCTTGCTTAAGCTGCTGTCTTCCTCATCATCATAGAACTTCATAAGTGATTGATTTGGAAAATGTCTACACAGGTAGCCACTCAAGAAACTCTTAAGATTTAAAAAAAAAAAAGATTTTAATAGAGCTTTTATTACGGATACACTTTAGTATAGAATCCCCACTGAGTTTGTCCAGGCTGCCTATCTCAGTACATGCATCCATATAACTTCATGACTCAAAAATGTTTCTAAACTACACCCAAAAAGAAAAAAGCACGCTGTGTGGTTTCTCAACAGAGCGTAGAATATTGTAGCATTACCTTCAGGGTTCACTGAGCGGTATTTCGGTTAGATGAGAGTAAACGCTGGCTGAAGTCAGACGGGTTTTACTCACGTCTATAAAAGAGGCGTTGATGTAGTCTGTGTTCTCCTCCCCTCGTTTTACAGGGATGATCACTCTGTTAAACTCATCTAGATGAAACAGCAAAGGTTCAGAATGAAACACAGGAAGGCACATACTGATAAATGGACACCTCAAATCACTGCCACAGGTAACATATAAAAAGATAAAAGTATGAAGATACGTATAATGTAATTGGATAATATAAAGTATAAACTAGGCAACTCTGTGAATTTTTTTCTCCAGCAAAGAGCATGTTAGAAACAACTGCACTACCATTCAAAAGTTTAGGATCAGGAAGACGTTTGGGATTTTTTAATGCTCATCATGGCATCAGAAATACTTTTTTCTTTTTCTTAAACTGTACTACTGTGAAATATTACCATTTTAAATAAGTGTATGTATTCCTGTGATGCAAAGCTGAATTTTTAGCAATACTTCAGTCTTCAATGTCACATGATCCTTTAGAAATCATTATAATATGCTGATTTATTAGTCAAGAAACATTTCTGATTTATTATCAATGTTAAAAACAGTTGTGCTGCTTAAGCCTAGTTCACAATGCCCGATTTTTGCCCCAATTTTGAGTCGCCGACAGGTTTTGTGAAATCGCCGACAAATGCCCGAGATCATAGGCAAATCGGTGCTCGTGCACGCAAGTGACAATCACGCTGTGTGAATAATCAAAGACGCGATCAGAGAGAATCTGCCGACGAGTCGCTGACGCCCATGAGATATTTGGCATGCTAAATATCTGAACCTGTCGGCGATTCAAACTCCTACTACTGTGTGAACTGCGTTCTGACTGAAATTTACACTGACAGCCAATGAGAGAGTGAGATACAGGGCAGCAGGAGCTTTATCTGCTTACCCCCAGGGCATCCAATATGTAGGTGTGTTTGTTTCTTCAGTAGAACACAAATTAACATTTTTAACTCAAACTGGTGCTCGTATAATGCATGTCAATGGGGTCTAATTCTAATTTGACCCCATTGACATGTATTAGACGAGTTCTACTGAAGAAACAAACACACCTACATCTTGGATGCCCTGAGGGTAAGCAGAAAAACATACAATTTAAATTTTGGGGTTAACTATCCCTTTAATACAAACCCGATTCCAAAAAAGTTGGGACACTGTACAAATTGTGAATAAAAAAGGAATGCAAAAATTTACAAACATAAACTTATATTTTATTTCCAATAGAAAATAATTGATATATCAAATGTTGAAAGTAAGGCATTTTGCAATGTGATGCCAAATATTGGCTTATTTTGGATTTCATGAGAGCTACACATTCCAACAAAAGTTGGGAAAGATAGCAATAAGAGGCCGGAAAAGTTAAATGTACATATTAGGAACAGCTGGAGGACCAATTTACAACTGATTAGGTCAATTGGCAACAGGATTGGGTATAAAAAGAGCCTCTCAGAGTGGCAGTGTCTCCTCAAAATATTCAATAAATATTACTAAACTAAAATATAGTTTATTTAATGACATTTATTTAATTGAAAAATAGTTGAGGTGTACGGTCACATATGAATGATAGTAAGGAATACTTCAGGGCTAATTACAAGAAGAGCATAACATATTTACATATAATATTAATAATGTTGCATCTCCATCACTCTCTTTTTTAAAATGCTACTGCAAATGCGGTTGATGTAATAATCATTGTACACTATACTGTACTGTTTACCAAAAATTGCTGCAAATACCTGTACAGTGAAGCTGTTGTCTATTAAAATGTGTTGACACCGCGCTGGTTTGTTTAGAACTATTGAGAGCGCCGTGATCACGTGACCGCGAGATGAACGCAAGTCTCAGCTCTGTTATTCAACAGCTCTGGTTTTAACTGTTATGCCACACTAAGTGCGCCAAAGGCTATTTGTTGTATGAATTTCGTATTAAAACTTTTTTTTAAATGCAAAGCTTAGACTTTGTTTTGTATCAAAAACAAAAAGTAAGTGAGTCACGCGATAGAGCTAAGGAAATGCAGCTGAACGAATACGCTGCGTGCGTCTTTTAAATAGCGTGAAAAATGAATGAATGAGGTGGCGGCCGGTGTTGATTCTGTGACGGACCGCCACAAATGAGTCTATGTGTGGGAAACACTGCAGACCATATACTGTATCAATTACAACATATATTGCTTTCCTATAGCTCAAACAGTAGAGCATGGCGCTAGCATCGCCAAGGTCATGGGTTCGATTCCCAGGGAAAGAAAGAATTGAATGCAATGTAAATCGCTTTGGATAAAAGCGTCTGCCAAATGCATAAATGTAACTGTAAATGTACAACATCATGACTGCGTAGAAGAAGGATCAGGGTTGAAATGGCCAGCCTGCAGTCCAGATCTTTCACCCATAGAAAACATTTGACGCATCATAAAGAGAAAGATGCAACAAAGAAGACCAATGACAGTTGAGCAACTAGAAGCCTGTATTAGACAAGAATGTGACAAGTATATTTTTTGAGAAGGGTTGATGCCATGAAATCAACTTATTTTTCCCTTTAAATTAAAGTTTCTCATTTAAACATTTGATATGTCATCTATGTTGTATTCGGAATAAAATATTGAAATTTGAATCATTGCATTCTGTTTTTATTCACAATTTGTACAATGTCCCAACTTTTTTTTGGAATCGAGTTTATATTTTGTAGAAGAGGCGATACTTATTTATGGTTCTTTGAAAAAATAGGAAGCTCAAAACAACGGAATTGATATGAAATAGAAATCATTATAAAATGTCTTAACTGTCAGTTATTTTCTTATGTTTCATACTTTTAATATGCACATATTTTAAGGCATCCTTGCTTCATAAAAAATAAATAAATAAATCACTGACCCAAACTTATGAATGGTAGTTTAGTTTTGAAGTTATTTCCCCAAATCAAAATCTGGTTATAAAATATGGATACACAACTCACATGGAATGATTTGCAAAACACGATTTTTCTTCATGTTGGCAGGCAGGTTCCCTGTCCTCATCTTGTCATTCTGGATTTTAATGGAGGTAAGTTTCTAAAAGATAAAGATAAAAACAGATAAAAAAACAGAAAAAAAACACGGTACCAGAGCAATATAATTCCTAAATATGCAGAGCGTAAGAAAGAAATAAAGAATACAAACTGTTTGTGCCACCTTAAACTCCGCCTCCATGCCTCCACAGCCAGCTCCAGGTAACGGAGCGTAGAGTTTAGACAGGTGAGACTCCAGAGATGTAACTTCTAATTCTGTGTCTCCGTACAGGTAGTGCTCTAGCAAAGCTTGGAATATAAACACATACTGCATCTGTAGGGAGAAAGAGATGGGGGGACATTCGTTTGAGACATTCCTCGAGATAACTTTATTAATGGGAAATTTTGCGATGAGCTTACATCAGTCTGCACCATCTGGCAGCGCTGGGCTCTGATTCGTGTGACAAATCCGAAGACGTCGACCTTTCTCTCTGCACCCATCATGTCCAGCATAGCATCGATCACAATGAAGGTCCCCGTTCTGCCCACACCCGCACTGAGATGAACAGACGAGAATCAGTTCATGGACATCACTTACCTTGCAAACGGAAAAAACCTGCTCACATAGAGTAGTTAGAAATTTTTAAAGAAGATTTTTGAATGCCTGTGAAAGAAGACTCTTGTGCTCACCAAGGCTGCATTTATTTGATAAAAAATAGAGTAATATTAAGATATTGATAGTTTGAAGATAATGAAGCTCCTTACCTGCAGTGAACCACTATGGGTCCAGCATACTGAGGGTTGCAGGTCTTGACCTTTTTTAGGAACTTCAGCATGCCAATGGGAGTGAAAGGAACCCCGAAATCAGGCCAGCTGGTGAAGTGAAACTGTGTGACCAGCCTCTGGGGCTTCTTACCAGACAGATCACCCACCTAAACACACACAGAAGAGTTTTTCAATGTTATCCTTCACCAAACAAAACCTCAACTATATTTCTTGTAATGACAACCTTCTCTCTTTACAGGTAACAAGAATAGACCTTTTTAATAGGATAGTTCACCCAAAAATGAAACTGTTATGTTTATCTGTTTATGCCCAGGACATTCAAGATAATGCATGTCAATGGGGTGTAATTCTATGAGTGTAAAAAAAAAACATGCACAAACAACTTCAAATTAAACCCTGCGGCTCGTGATGACACAATGACGTCTTAAGACACAAAACCATCGTTTTTTTTGAGGAACCAAACAGTACTTATAATTTTTTTATACCTCAAATACAACACTCTATCCAACAGCCGTGAGCACGCCATCCCTTTCGCTGGATGAGGTCAAATTACATGATACGATACACGATAGACATCACTTCCGCCGCTTGTATGCCTTTGAGATACACCATATTGTGTCATTTGACCTCACCCAGCAAAAGTGATGGCGTGCAGTGATGGCTGTTGTACATAGGGTTGTACTTGAGGTAAAATAAATTATATAAATATTGTTCGGTTTCTCAAACCGATCGTTTTGTGTCTTAAGACCTCAATGTGTGGTCACAAGCTGCAGGGTTTAATTTGAAGTTGTATGTGCATGTTTTTTTTTTACTCTCATAGAATTACATCCCCTTGAACCGCATTATTTTACTGGCACACTGCAACGGTTTGAGTTAAAAATCTTCATTTGTGTTCAACTGACAAAACAAACACGCCTACAACTTGAATGCCCAGGAGGTAGGCAGATAAAAATCAAATTTCCATTTTTGGGTGAACTATCTCTAAGTGTTATAATCTTATATCTTATAGGGGGCAAGGTGGCTCATGACCAAAGTAACACTGTGTTACAGTTTATTGCCACTTAACTATAAAAACATTAAAAACTATTTTTAATATGAGCTCTTAATCATACATTGTGACTATGGAAACTTGTTTACACCACAGAATACAAAGAAAAGAGAAGGCAATTGTGACTTTTTCCTTTGCAATTGCAAGTTACATAATTGTAATATGAAATCGCAATTGGGACTTATAAAGTCAGAATTGCAATATATAAACTCAAAATTGTGATAAAGTTTATATCTCGCAATTCTGACTTCATAAAACACAATTGAAAGTTTATATCTAGCAAATCTGACTTTATAACATACAGTTGTGAGTTTATATCTCACAAATCTGACTTTATTAAATGCAATTCTGACTTTATAATTCACAATTGAAAGTTTATATCAAAATTATGTGATTAGGTAGCTGCATACCAGTTAACATTCACTGCATACATTTGAGCAGTTAATAACATTTGCTAGACTAAACATCATTCAAAATTCAATTTAAAACTCAGCCTTCCTGAATATCGCACTTTCTCCAACTAGCAAATGTTTGGCCCAGTGATACACTCTTTGTACTCTGAAAAACCGAAGAACTTAAAAAAAAAAAAAAAAGCTTCTCCAGGACATTTGACACTTTCTCTAATTTTACATGTGTTTTCCAGGACTGGACATTTTTTCATCAATTTTCCTGGTTTTCCAAAATGAGTGGGAACCCTAATATTTTGACACAAGACGGAGCTAGCACTTCTTTTAATTGGCTAAATTAACCAGTTTTAATACATTTCAAAATTACAATGTCAACCAATTGATCATCCTGTTCGATAAATCGGTAATGATTGTAACCAGGCAGGGAAACTTCTGAGAGTCCTACCTGCTGAATGCAGAACTTGCGGATAGTATAGTCAACCAGAATCATCATGTCCTCCACTGACACGCGGATATTTCCGTAGGTCCAGCATCCCTGGTCTGGCCAGTACTGAGCACATTTACACTGCAGATATGAAGAACAGTATATCATAATCATCATCATCACAGCGGTGATAATTCATCTTTATTAATGGCCATCTTTCTCAAAATTGCACTCTAAACCCATTATGTGAGACCGCGATAAGAGCCGAGGCTATAAAATCAAAGATCAGCTTACTCCTCTTTGACACCAGACTACATCTGATAGATTCCTTGTGGCATTTACCTCCTTCCTTTCTTTCAGATTGGTTACCATGACGATGGTGGCAGTGTTCTGTTCCCAGATCATCCTCCAGAAGTCATTGACCGTTTCCTCTTTTGGTCCTGCAATAAGAAATCTTTAGTTTAGCTTTTTGTTCATTCATAATTGTGTCAAGAATATTTATGAAAGTCACCGAAACCATTTGTTTACCTTGTGCAGCAATGAACTTGTTTTTCTCCTGGTATCCCTGAAAAACATTTGAATGTGAAAAAGATTCTTAGTAAGGATTTAAGCATGCATGCTCATTCCCCCTATTTTTACAGTTAGATGACTTTCCATCAAACACTCACTTAATCTTTGAAAACACTAACAACTTAAAAATAGTGTCCAAATGAAATGTAACATTTCAAAATGTATCATTTCAAAATGTATATTACAATGTTGTGATGACTAAATTCCAAAACGAAAATTATTAAAATGCTTTTTAGTAATTGGAATTTGTATACAATAAAATATAAATATTAGATTAAAAATGTAAACTTAAATTTGAATGCTTTCGTAACTAAATTAAATAAGTTGAAGTTCTAAAATGACTAAAACTGAAAAATAAATAAATTGAAGCTAAACAAATAATAAACAAAACTAGTAAAAATGACTGCAGCTAAAAATAAACATTAAAATTTAAAGATAATTCAAAATATTAATAAATACCATATCAGTATATAAATACGATTATAATAAAACTGCTTGAATTTACTTGTAAATGTTATGTTTTATGGATTTTATTTATTAAGACAAATGTCTTACATTTATGTAGGAAGCGTTGATGTAGTCTGAGTCAGGAACACCCTCCAGTGAGGTCAAATGCACCCTAGAATGATCATCTGAGAAAAAATTTGAACATGACAAATAGATTACGAAAGGAAATTATAAGTCTCATAACACTGTCTCATTTATAACAGCCATTTTCACATAAGGAACTTCTTTGTAGGCCTTGATATTCTGGTAAAAGCATGCTTTATCAGCTCTGGTTTGGAGATAAGTTGTGGGAAAGCCTTACAGGGCAGGATGTTGACATATCTGTTCTTCTCCTTATTCTCCTCCTTCGAGGCAGCATCACATGAGGCTTGAATGGGACATACAGGCAATGCCTGCAGAAAAAAAGAGACCAATCCTACAGTTCAAGTAGGCCGAAAACATTGACAAGGTCCATCTAATAGGCGGTACAGATATAAACAAGTTAGATTAAAGCACTCTTTTGCGTTTCAAGCTGTACTGAAACTGATAATGTATTAGAAAATGTTGAAATTAACATTAACTAAGATTAATATATGCTGTAGAAGTATTGTTCATTGTTAGTTCATATAAGTAAAGGAGTTAACTAATGAACCCATATGGTAAAGTGTTACCGGATGATCTTAAAGCCAAAGATCTAGAATAGACATTACAGCCAAAATGATATTTAGTATTTTAGTAGACAAGACGAGGCGATGCAACTGTTGTGGAATAAACGAATAAAGAATACCAGACACAGCAGCAATTGTTCTGCCCTCTGCCATCTTTAAAGTTTAAGGCATGCCCAACTCAGGAACTTGGGTATCAAAATGAGGTTGCATTCATGTCTAATTTTTAACTAGGAAACATAATACATCATACAATTTATGATAATTCTGATAGCATGTGAATCCAGCATCGGATGCCTTTTTTGGGTCATTCCAAAGATGGTAAAAATACCAATCAGACCAATTGCTAAATAGGAGCACGGCCTTGTGTGTGTTTGTGCACCTACGTTAAATTCTTCCCGGAAGAGTTTATTGTCATCGGCCATTCTGCGGTTCATCTCCTCTTCAAGCTTGTCGACAGGAAGGGGCGGGTACTTCCTGTTGGTGCTAGGAGAGCGAGCCAATAGTGGCACACTCTGAAGTTCTGCGAGGAGAGGAGGCGTAAGGAGCGGGAAAGTAAAATGGAGAGGAGAAAGAAATATAAATATATTAAATATTTACATTAATGTTAAAGACAAAACAAAAGGAGTTTTTTTTCTCACAATAAAATATTTTAAGAATGACTTGCAGTTTGTCCTTTATCCATGTTGTGTACAGGACAACCAACAGGGGGCAACACAGTACAATTGAAGGTAAACTGTGCTTCAATCAAATCACTTAATAAAGATGTCAAATAAAAGTTGACACTAGTAGTGCATCCAACTCAATATATATAAGGTATGGTAACCTTCATATATTTGTTACTTTAAAAGACAAACATTGTAAAGAACAGTCACAGAAACACACACACAATCTCTAATTCCTACCTGTGTCGTCAGCTCTGCCATTGGTCAGGCGGAAGGAATTGGAGTGGCTCCCTGCCTGCTTGTACTTCTTAAACCTGCCACAACGGAGCAGAACAAAAAGCCAATCATTACCATGGTAACAGTACAATTCAGCCACATGCCCCCCCTGCTGACAATGTGGGTTTCCTAATGAATGGAGCTTTCTGAACACTTCTCATCTGTTCTATTATGATTATGCATGCGTGCACTGGTTCTTTTACTGCGTGTAAGTTATAACTTTGCTTTTATGCTTGGTTTTTTAAGCTTGAATCTATGCTACGAGCACTTTTTGTAGTGTACAGACAGCTGAAAGTTTCTGAAAACTGGGACTCACCTGAGCATGTACAGGACGATGATGATAAAGACAATGACCAGCAGAGAGGACAGGGCAACCATCACCGCCATGATCGCTGTGTCATCTGAGTTGAGACAAAATGAGTTGTTGAAATGCAGTTACAAATCTAAAATCGTTTTAAAAGTATTAGCCACCCAGGAACAAAAATGACGATGCTAATATTAAAGGAATAGTTCACGCAAAAATCTGAATCATCATTTACTCACTCTGTTGTTCCATATCTATATGATTTTCTTTCTTCTGCTGAACACAGAAGATGAAATTTTGAAGAATATGGACAACAAAGTTAACGGTAGCCATTGGCTTCAATAGAAATTCATACAGGATTGGAACAACTATATTTTTAGCTTTGCCATAACAGGAATAAATAGCAATTTTAAACTATATTACAATAGAAAACACTTAACAATAATAGTAATAATATAAAATAAAAATACATTTTTAAATAGTACTGTATACAAGTATCAAACAATGTCAATAGTAATATAATTGTTTATTTTAAATTATTTTAGCTAATAGTATGTAAAATATGTTGTATTTTTTCTTCTTTTATCATATTAAAAAAAGCAAAAATATTGTGCATATTTTATTTTAAATTAAAAGGAACTGTGTAAGAAATGTATTTAGTTAATCGTAAAATGGCCCTTATATGTCACTAGACTTTAAAGGGTTAGTTCACCCAAAAATGAAATTGATGTCATTAATTACACCCTAATGTTGTTCCACACCCGTAAGATCTCCGTTCATTTTCGGAACACAGTTTTTTTACACAAGATATTATATTTAGTCCGAGAGCGTATGGAAGTGTATGCACACTATACTGTCCATGTCCAGAAAGGAAATAAAAACATCATCAAAGTAGTCCATATGAGACAGCAGTTGGTTAATTTAGAATCTCTTGAAGCATCAAAAATACATTTTGGTCTAAAAATCCTTTCTGTACAGTATAGTGTGCAAAAAAAAATCATTTTTATACAGTATAGTGTGGATACACTTCCAAACGCTCTCGGACTAAATATAAAATATCTTAAACTGTGTTTCGAAGATTAACGGATGTGGAACGACATTAGGGTGAGTCATTAATGACATCAATTTCATTTTGGGGTGAACTAACCCTTTAATAAATAATGTTAATTTCAAATATTTATATTACTGACAACAGTAGTCCGGCCAGGATATTGTCATTTAAAAGTTGCTGTTGCAGCCCTCAACTGATGTTGATGTGGACATGTTGTGTTTGGCTCCATCCTCCACCTATCTACCAATCACAAAGTCAGTAGTGTTTTTGCATCCGGGTTGCCAGCTCTGCTCTAATTACCACAGCTGCAGCTACAAACGTTCCTGGGGCCCCTATCTGGCAACCTCGAGTCAAAGGGAGGGGGAGAGGGGATACACCGCTCTACAGTCATTTGAAGTGATTGCAGTACCAGTTTTGGCCACAATCTTACATACATTACTTGAACTGTGATATAGACAATATATTGGGATTATACTGACCATCGGCTACTCTGCTCCTTTATATATGAGCAATAGCTATTTAAAAACCCATTTTGGTAGGTAGACCAATTGTCGATTGTTTTTAAACTTTTGACTGATAAATGTATAAGCTACTCCTAACAGGTTGCATAATAGATGGTTACTAATAAACTATAGAAAAAGCTTCATTCTGCAAGCAAAATGTCAGTGAAAAATAAAATAGTTGTTAACGGAAACTTACCTTGCCCATCCTTATCTTCTTTACACAAGAAAAACAACAGCAATAGATTAGAGAATGACATAAATAGTAAGTAAAATAGTAAGAGTAAATGCAGTTATTTGCAAATAGCTGGAAAAAAAACAGTTCATTTTACAAAATTAACAAAAATGCAAAATGTACCTGGAGGCTTGCTGACGTCAGCTGTGGTGGCATCCGTAAAGGCAAAAGAAGTGGCTGTCTCGGGCCCTGAAGAGGACTGAGTGGATGTCAGATCAGGTGTAGGGATCTCTGCTGTACTCAAAACAGTAGTCTTGATGGTGGTGAGGGATGGGGACGTGGCAGATGGGGTTGGGGGGGCAGGTGGTGCTTCGGTGGGTACGAGCACAGTTGGAGGGGGGACGACAGGAGGGGCTGTGGGAATCTCCGGGGTCACCATGTCCTCAGAGTCTTTTAATCCCGTTGTTGCAACAAGTTCAGGTGACAGTGCCTTAGATGGGGTGGCTGATGGGGGCGCCTGGGTGACTGCGATGAAGGGTGACGTGGAGGGAGGATCTGTAGGTTTGGTGGTCAGGACTGCACCTAAAAAAAGGTGCAATAAAATACATATTCACATAACAGACTTTCATAGACCATTAATGCTAAATTGTACACTACCATTCAAAAGTTTGAGGTTAGTAAGATTTTATTTGAAAGAAATGAATAGTTTTATTCAGCAAGGACATTCAACATTCTATTAATCAATGAGTCCTGAAAATAAAATATGTATCATGGGTTAAACAAAAATATTAAGCAAAAAAACATGATGTGATGATAAGAAATGTTTCTTGAGCAGCAAATCCACATATCAGAATGATTTCTGGACTAGATAATAAAATAAATGACAGGAAAAATTACATTTTAAAATACACTATATTGCTAAACGTTTTGGGATATCTGCCTTTACATGCACATGAACTTTAAAGGGTTACTTCAGCGATTAGCATATGGCTTTGTATCAGTAGAAACCCTGGAGTATATTCAAATGATTGTGCTTTCCCCCCTCATATCCCCCTGAGACAAGAGATTTATGCATTTTATTTCTGGAAAAATTCCTCCTATGACGCAAATTGACATTGATATTTGCATCATAGGAGGAATGTTTGGCCAAAGGCTAAAGACTACAGCCAGCAGAGGGAGCCATTTCCGCATGTTTTGAACCTGCACATTTTAACTTCAAATTAAATTCTATTAAAATTAAGCTTGCAAAGGCATGAACTGAAACGCGCCAGACTGAACTCGCATTGTGAATGTATGCCGCGAGTGTAGTCGCGATTACCTCAGCTCTCATCACGAGACCTCATCAGCTCATTTTTTTCACTCCTGCAGTTAGTGCTCAGTGCTGGGATACTCGCGCGGTGACTCACTCATTATATTGAACAGACATGTTCAGTTTTTAAATGTAGTGTCTTCTCCAAATCAGTCACAGTAATCAAGTTGGTGGCTTTGGGAATGGCCTCACGGGGCAGCGAAGCATTCTGGGAATTGTAGTTTTTCATTCCCATGAGACAAAAATTCATTTTCTGTCTTTTCTCAGTCTAGAAGGCACCAAATTCAAAAATAATTTCACATTTCTACTACATTGATGACCCAGTTTAAATACAGATTCATCTTCCAAGTGCTGAAGTACCCCTTTAATGACATCCCATTCTTAATCTTTAGGGTTTAATGTGGAGTTGGCCCACCCTTTGCAGCTCTAACAGCTTCAGCTGTGTTTGTGGGAATTTTTGACCATTCTTCTAGAAGTGCATTTGTGAGGCACTGATGTTGGATAAGAAAGCCTGGCTCGCAGTCTCCACTTTTATTCAACCCAAAAGTTTTGTGGGGAAGGGCCATCCCCAAACTGTTCCCGAAAAGCTGGGAGCATGAAATTGTCCAAAATGTCTTGGTATGCTAAAGCATTAAGAGTTCCTTTTACTGGAACTAAGGGGCCAAGCCCAACCCCTGAAAAACAACCCCATACCATAATCCACCCTCCACAAAACTTTAGACATGGCACAATGCAGTCAGGCAAGTACCATTATCCTATTATTGCCAAACTGCTGAACACCTGAATTCAATGATTTGGAGGGGTGTCCCAATACTTTGGGCAATATAGTGTAAACTAAAACAGAAACAGATATTTTAAACAGTAATAAGATTTCACAATATTATTGTATTTTTGATCAAATAAATGACACCTTGGTGAGCATATCGAACTTCTTTCAAAAATCTTACCAACCACAAACCTTTGAAAAGTAATGAATGTTTGGGAAGTTTGGCATCTCAATGCTAACAATGAACACTAAGGTGTGAGAAAATGCTCTATCCTCCAGGCAATTCCTGAATAATTTTCTGGGCCTCCAAATTCCAAATGATTTTTGTATTGTTGGTTTATATTGATAAATAGCAAAAGTTCAATTTCATGGACTTTAAAGCAGTTTTTTTTTTTTTACTTTCTGTATAAATAACTGATATGAATATTCCAGATGAAATACAATTTATCTAAATTTAATAAGATGACAACTTACAGAAAGTTTTAACTCATAAGTCAAGATCAATCTGGGGTAAAAGTGACTCTGCAGGAAATGCATCATCACCAAAAAATAACAAGGCCTTCTAAGGATAATTAGTTTGTTGTTTCTA
Organism: Pseudorasbora parva; assembly: GCF_024679245.1. Taxonomy (NCBI): domain Eukaryota; kingdom Metazoa; phylum Chordata; class Actinopteri; order Cypriniformes; family Gobionidae; genus Pseudorasbora; species Pseudorasbora parva. The sequence continues at coordinate 15,595,243 of NC_090189.1, read as the reverse complement.
ATGGAGGAAATGCGACTGCAAAGCTATTGCGTTTAAAAAAAGTGCCTTACCTGAAGGGTCAGGGAGAGTCTGGCCCGTGACGAGGGCCACAAAGGCCACATAGAGTAGCAGGAGCAGGGGATACACACCCATACTGCCCTGAAACAGAGTACACACAAGCCAAAAGCAATCTATGATATGTTTCAATGTCATAAATGAGTACTACTTCACAAATTCTCACATTAATGGCACAATAGAGATGTTTTGGCAGGGATCTTCATAATGGGAATTCCTGCGCTTGCCAATGATCAAATTAATTCATAAAGTTTGGTACAGGCTGTTCTGATGGAGGTGGAGTGAAGAGACTTACCTGAAGAAACGCAACCTGCATCACTCACTCATTCGCACAATGTTCTCCTGTAGATGACAAAAAGAAAACAAGATTGGCAAATCGTTGTCGTACATTAACATTCGCATCTATAATATTGTACATTTATAACATCGCTCACGTAGGAATGTCAAAAAAATATTTTTACTTGAGGAAACTTGGTTGATAAAAGAAAAATCATGCTTTAGTAAATCATAATAATGACAAAAAACATATGCCAAGTCATTATTATGAGTTAAAAAGTCAAAATATGACAAGCAAATAATTATGACATAGATAGAAAGTCAACTTCAGGTTAATCTCATAATTTAAAAATGTCTGTCATAATATGACATTTAATTAATAAAATACGACAAAATAAAAAAACAAGACAATAAACACTTATTTTTTTGTAATATTAAAATTTATATTGAAGTGAAATTTGACTAGTATTGGTATCATCAACTACTGATTTTTTTATCATTGTGACAAAACAGCTGCCATAAATAAAATCAATAAAACCTCATTGATAAATGTGCACACAGCTTCTGTATTGAGACGGAAAATGAGTCATTGCTCTCAGACTAACACAAGCAGAGATTTGAAGCTCATGCCATAAATGTGACACGTTCTGATTAGACTGGGTTTTCAAATTCATGAAAACAACCTCTCTTTCTCAAAAGAAATAAACTGAAATTAAATAAATTACTGAAATAGATTCATTATGGAAATTTGGAAGAATATCCCTCTCTCTTACAACTCCAAATGTGCTGCACATGGCCAGCCATCGAGACAAGAGCAACAGATACTAGACGGACAACATCCAAGTGTCTTTATTCATCCAACAGATTGCCTGCGGATTTGGTCCGAGGGGATTAAGCTCTTAGTTGCGAGATGGTTTGATGTGAGGAGCGAAAATTTTAATCAAAGCATCTGAATCCAAGAGCCTGAGGATAGCTAACCTGTGCTGTAATCTCAATGGTGTCTCACTGACTAAACCGTGATAATCCTACTGCCAATCTAAAGGGTCAGAGCATGAAATAATCCAGCCTGTCTGCCACCCATCAAGCAAGAGCATCTGTGGTACTGCTTCTCCTCAGACGGCTCAATCAGATTCCACTGGCCTCTTAGCAACGACATCCAAAACATCAGCAGGCCCCACCCAGTAATCGCCCAAGAGAGTCAGTTTGAGCTGCTTACATGAGAATTTTAATAACTACGCCACAATTTGTTAAATGACACTGCGCTGACTTTACATAAAGAAACCTTTTTTGTGGTAATAGCTCACCCAAAAAATGAAAATTGTGTTGTTTGCTTACCCTCTTGCAGGGTTGAACAATAAGAGTTTTGTGTGCCGGCCTAATGGGGTCAGTAGTTCAGATTTGTATTTCTGGCCCTAGGACAATAAAGATTTTATACAGTATGTGTCAGGAAATATGTATAATTAATATTTAATATATACGCGTTTTCAGTTAATGAAGCATTTAATCCTTACCATCATATATTTACTACTCATGTGTGGTGCTTGCTACACTATTAGTACTGATCTTAATACTAAATATTAAAGGTATTTTACATGACTAAGATGTACAGATTCTACTCACTAGTCAAACATTACTCTATTTACTCTATATAACACAAAACCCTTAGAAATGACACAAATAAAAAAATAAGATGATTATGGTGGTAATTTGAATAACGCAGATAACGATATAATGATATAATAAATAATGATACTGTGTGGTAGAATCTATGCAGGATAACCGCTCTCTCTGGCTCAGCATGTGCATAACGTCACCATTTTCACAAATGTGACCCGTCACGGGAACCAGGGACACAAGTCGGCAGCTCTACTTTCGAGCTAAATGAGAAAGAAGCATTTTATTTTCAAAATATGTGATTGTTGTTTTTTTGCAGAATCTGTTAGTTGAAATCACGAAGAAGCCTCTCCGTGTTTAAGATAGCAGTATTGGTATATTTAAAAGTGTACATTTTGTCGCTTTCATCGTCGCTCAGATCGTCTCTAGAGCCGGCCATCCACAAAGACGACCCCGGCAAACAGAAAGTGTGCCCGAACGACTTATTTCATTAGAGGCAACAAGATTTGAAAGAATACTTTTCTGTTTTTTATGGGGTGAGTTTCCATAAAAACCAAAGTTTGTTGTATTGTGTTCATTCTAAGAACATGTATCTCATGTTTAGACCTTCCCATACCTACCTATTGTTATTAACTGTCATTTTAATTGTAGTAGTTTGCGTCGTATCACTTGCTAAAAGTCCCCATTACTATAATGGGCTTTTAGATGGTAATGATTGCATCTGCTATCCTTTATTATTACTAGTATGCGGTCCAATTTTTCCGTAGAGCCCTACTGTCACTCCCAGCAGGTGATAACAGGTGAGAACTGCACAAACGTTAGAGGCTGTTTTATCTCGATGCCTACATTCAAATGGCCACAACTTCTCCAAATCAGATTTCCATGTGTTACACATCGTTGGAAAGTCAGAATATGTGAATAATTCCAAATGCACAGATCACAAATCAAAGGTCACAAATTCGCATTTTTGTAGTTTACACGGAGACAATAACAGTATTGTTTTAAAAAATTTGCACTTTGAAACGGGTTTTTAAAAAGTTGATTTTTTCAGGCCCCCAAAACGCTGTTGTCATGTAAATCAACGGCCAAAATGCATAAAAAGTTTTCCGTTTTTAGTTGAACAGTGTCATGTAGACAGTTTTTGTTGTATAACTTGTGCCACATGTTTGATTCCTTGTTGAGGACTAAGTCAAGGGTGTCCAATCCTACATGTCCAATCAGGTGTTTTGAGTCAAGTTGAAGCTATACTCCAGGACCGGGTTTGGACATCCCTGCTTAGTGCTTGAAGTAAGCCAGTACGCACCAGTACTCAGGACCGGCACTTCTATATTTTAAGCTGTAGCGGGCCCTCACTTTTTCTTGCGTACCGGCACTTCTCACATGTCAGTACCAGATACCCTTTTCTACTCAGCCCCGAAGCTCAAAGAAACCAGCAACAGACTTTGGCTATTCCCTCTTTTAGTCAGAGCTATTCAGAGTGATCTTCCGTACACACCAGTGTCAAAATGTTGTGCGTGTTTATCGACAGATCGTCATGATATCTGCATATGCAGTTCATAAATGCCATTTTCATAATATGATGTGGGAGCGATACAAAGTGTATTCCCCATTCAGTGTAAAGTTTTCACTCCATTCACTCTTAATCATTCTATTGTTTTCCTCCATCGAAAACTTAACATGAAGACATGTTGTCATTTTTATTTGAAAATGTATTTTTGGATTAAAACATATCAACATTAAATATTAAAAACACAATAATTTATTGGTTGAACTAAAGGTAAGTAAGTAGCCTAACCTGGCTGCCTTGAAATTATAAGTTCATATACCGGTAAACAAAAAATTTAGTTGATGCAAAGAAAAAGATTAGTTTATTCAACAGAAACTCAAACTATTATGTTATCTGAACGTGTGTGAACCTAAGCTGATTTTATAAAAGATTTGTAAAAACTTGCGATAAATCATGAAAATATTTTTTACAAGCACTCTTAAAATGCTTATCAGAGCAAATGACAGAGAAACATCATGTAGTTATTTTGTTCTATTTAATAATGACCCAGAAGCTGATTGTGACATTTATTGCCTTAGAGTAGCGGGATTTGTGTTTTTGATGTCACTTTGAAGTGGCAAATTGATAGATTTGGGTTCAAAAAACAAAAAAGGAATGGTTTAATATAGGGCAGATTCTAGACAATTTAGACAATTACAGTAATATAAGGCTTATCTATATTCTAAATGAATAATGAATATGATCTGGTTAGTTAAAATGATTTTAAATTAAACCGATATTAAAGGATTGGCCTGATAGCTAGTGTAAAACCAATTTTATGTATTGTTCCTGCCTACTTGTCTAGCTATCACCAGACCAAGCTCAATTTAAAATTGAACTTTGGTTTGGGGAGTCTTATCTGCATTTTCTACTGCACAAGAGGCGTGATAAATGAGCATAATTCAAATGACTCTGTACGCAACTGGATAGTCCTTCAACTAGTCAGATCACAAGAGGCGTGAAGGATCAACAGGCAACGACCCATTGTTTCTCTATCTGTCAACGTGTTAAACCCGCCAATAGCACGCCAGTGGATAAGCCAGTCTGTGATTGGTTCCCTCAAGTGTAACAGAAGCAGTAGAAATGAATGTACAGGTTTACAGACTGAGTTGCCGGGCGAAATCAAATCGGCAGCAGATTAAGCTGGGTTTACCCAGTCTATGTCTACCCTAGTATACAAACAATATATTACATGTTTTTTTAATCATACCATACAACATCCTGGGGTGAGTACCGGCATTTTTTCTCACTTGAAGCACTTCTCCTGCATTAAGTAATGCTAACTACAAATCTTAACAGAGAAAGAAATTCTATAAACATACCACATTTAGAGTCGACTTTTAGTCTCTTAAAGAAGTCTCTTATGCTCAACAAGGCTGCATTTATTTGGTAAAAAAACAGCCATTACGCCAGTCTTCAACATCACATAATCCTTCAGAAATCATTCTAATGCAACCATGAAGCAAGTAACGCCCTGGCAACCACTCATAATGTGATAGAATTGTGGCAGCAAGTTTTCCCAAACAGTGTCTTTATTTGTTGGATATCGTTTCACTTCGTCATGCTGCCTTAGCTAATTTTGTGCTATGAATGGCTACATGTTAATCGGTGTCCCTCCAGCGATAATTCGGATGGAAATTCGCAGTTAGGTCCCGCAAACAGCTGACCATGTCCATACAAAGAAGATACACTCACAGTGACATCCATCTCTGACAATTTAATCAAATCAGCCTCGCCACAACGCCCGTTATTCTACTGCCAACCACACAAATTCTAGAAGCTCCTTGTCAAATATAATTTGTTTAAAGGCTAAACATGCACATGACTGAGCATTCTTCAGGTGGAGGGCAAATCTGAAACGATTCGAGCTGTTTTTGGCTGAGCCCGCAGAAATCCTTCAGATGGGAGGGACAGATGGTCTCGTCTCTCCTCTCTAACTCTATACATTAATCGTCGGGCTCTATCTGTTCCCATCTCTCTTTCTGGAGTTGGCAGGAAAGCCGTAAACCCGAGAGAGCACATTGCTTCCTTCCTTCCTTCGCCGTCTGTCTGATTCCCTGCCAGATCCGTCATTCAGCCCAAAAGGCGCCACACCCTCACCTAACTAACACATCGCGGAAAGCAAAACAGTATTTAGGAAATGTGCCAAAGCTATTGCATAATTTTACTTTCAGTCAAATCACTCAAATACATATGCAAGCTGTCCATCCGCTTGTTTCAGGACTGATGAGTCAGGCCTGGTAATCATCTTAACGACTTTCAGAGGAAATGGCGCACCTCTAATAGATGACACCCATAATAGGGTTTTCCTCAGAGATCTGACATCATTTATTTTTAAGCGCACAAATGGCCTGTCTCCAGCTCCACCAAGAGGCTTGTTCCTAAAGGACAAGCCTGCAGCAGTCTCACGTTCTCCAGGCAAACCAAAACACAGACTTGGGTGTGTGCAGAATATCTACATCCTTATAGGGAGAGTTACATCTCGATTGCATTAGATCGCAACGGCACCTCAGAGTGAAAGAGGGTTTTCATAACATGAAAATGCACTGCCGCAGAGGTTGCACATTCCTATCTTGCACAAAATGTCCCTGTTCAAATTTGCACCAGATTTGATAAAGCCGAGATAAAGTTAAATGACCTTTACAGTTCTTCTCGTTGTTAAAGGAACAGTTCACACAAAGATTCAAATGGTTATTTACTCACATCATCATGACAAGTCTTGCGTGAGGAACAGAGATTCTCAGATTCTATTTTGTGTTACACGGAAGAATGGTAGTCACAGGTTTGGAACAACGTGATCGATTTAAGATAAGGTACTTAACATGCTGCATATGTAACATTGTTATCTGAATCAACTTACACTACTGTTGGAGTGGTTAAGATTTTTTAAAGGCACAGTATGTAAGTTTCATAGAGGTCACTTATTCAAAACAAAAGCGTAGACTGATGACGCCGTTAATGAATGTGGATTCACATCGTCTTCACCTCCACAGCCAATGTAAAGGAATCAAACGAACTTGGGCAGAAATCACGTTCATAGATGAGCTAATGTGTTCAATTTGAATGAGGAGTGAATGCTGATGCGAGACAACTGCGAAACACACCAGTTACACACTCAGCCACTTCCACTTTTTTCTTTGTGTATGTGGGGAAATGCAGCGCTGTTTAGAATAAAACATTTAAATTGTGCTAAATACATCTGAGTGTGTTGAAAGTTATGTTTATAATGTAACGTGTGTTTTCTCGGTGGCTGCACTTAAATAAATAGCACATTGGTTGAACATGATTTAATCGTGGACAGTGGTTCCACGTGATTACACCACATTATCTTAACAACAATGAATGATGTTCAACCAGCTTGAAATATTTGTGTTCATTTAACATGAACAGATAAGTTAAGTTAAATCAGGTTAACATTCTTAATTTGATTACTCTGAAATGAATATAAAAAAACAAAACAAGTAATCCAGTTTAATTGATTATTTTTATTTAGTGAAATGCTATTTTTTACAAGATTGTATTGGCTAGATGGTTGTGTTACATCCATGGCATGCCCAAAGTAGTTGTTTTTTATTATTAAAACAACTTTAATTGTTATTAGCTGATCCTCAGCCCAAGAACATGCTCTACACTTAACCACAATGGTAACGTCCAAAAACACTAACATAACATAAACTTTTAAATAACAACAAAACAAAACATTAAAAGTCTCTCCATTTTCTCATCTCGTTAGAAATGCATAAAATAGCACTTTATTTAAACATTTACTCTCCAAATTCAGCCCATTTGCAAAGCATGATGGGAAGTGAAAGTCCTGTTTGTTCGGCTTACTTGATTGAATCATGTTATTTCAAAATAAACACATCAAGTTATGTCAAAGAGTAACGGTTTTAAGTCAGTTTAACACGAATCAATTACATTTGAACCAGAAACTTGATATAATGGTGTTAAATCAATATGAATTGCTTAAATAAAGTGAACAGCATCATAAGTTCATTTTTTTGAGTGTGTTATGAGAGACCTGTTGAACTTAGGTCTTCTTTGGTGATTTCAAGGTTTCTACGAAAGTAAAGCTGGAAATCGAGAGAAACGCAGATATGACGTCATTGACAGCCAATGCATGGACGCGTTCCGTGTTCTGGTTAGAATTGCAGATTTCTCTGGATTTAAAGACTGTTGGAAACGTTTGGCATAATCCAAGTACACAAGTGAACAAAATATAAAACCGTTCTAGTGGTTTTTGATTATTTTAATAATCAAAAAAAATTTACACATTGAGCAAAAAAAAAATATTTTTGAAAGAAGTCTCACCAAGGCTGCATTAATGCTATCAAAAATACAGTAAAAACACTATTTTAAATTCAATATATTTTAAAAGGCAATTTATTCCTGTGATGGCAAAGCTGAATTTTCAGCATCATCCTTCAGTAATTATTCTAATATGCTGATTTGTAACTTAAGAAACATTTATTATTATCATTACTGTTGAAAACAGTACTGCTTAATATTTTGTGGAAACCATGATACATTTTTTTCAGGATTCTTTAATGAATAGAAAGTTAAAAAGAAAAACATATTTCGTATAGAAAACATTTGTAATAATGATTTTTTTTTCTACAGTCACTTTCGATCAATTTAGTGCATCCTTGCTGAAGGTATACACATTTCTTCTTTAAAAAAAACAAAACAACCAACAACAACAACCTGACATCAAACATTTGAACACGAGTGTATACTGCATTTAAGATAATATAAATTGAAAGACTTCAAGCATTCCCTGAGAACCGAACCCATGACCTTGGCATTAAGTCAAGTCAACTTTATTTATATAGCGCTTTTACAGTGACGATTGTTTCAAAGCAGCTTCACCGTGTTAAACAGGAAAATATTGCAACACAATTTTATTCAGATGTACAGTCGTTCTGGAGAAAACAGTGATGTTATCAGCTCATTCCAATTTATCATATAGTGACAATGTGGGCAGATCAGTATTATAGTCGATACAGTTAATTTAGTAATTAATTTTATTTGGAAATTTAGAAATCTTAGTGTCCCCAACTGAGCAAGCCAAGCAAAAGGCAATTTTCTGTTTACAGCAAATGTTGCATTTTCTGTAAACCGTAGCATTGCTAGTGCTATGGTTTACCTTTTGAGCAACAAGACTGCATCCCTATGGTTGAAATTAGGAAAGAAAACACACTGCAAAATGCATTGCAAAGGTGATTTTAGCTCAGTTAAATCTGAATATATATATATATATATATATATATATATATATATATATATATATATATATATATATATATATATATATATATATATATATATATATATATATATATAGATATATATATATAGATATATATATATAGATAGATAAATTATGTGCAGTTCAAATCCCTTCGCATACAAGAGCCAAACCTCAAATAATTCAGAGTGTTAAAGGGATAGAGTTCACCAAAAAGCAAAAATTCTGTCAACATTTACTCTTCATAAAATTGCTACAAACCTTTATGCATTCCTTTGTTCTGGCAAACACAAAAGAAAAAATCTGGAAGAACTTCAGTTTACCAAACAGTTGTGCCTTTAACTTTTAGTATTTATTTTTTTCATGCTAAGTCAATGGTGCCCCACAACTGTTTGGTTACCGAAATTCTTCCAAATATATTATTTTGTGTTCAGCAGAACAAGGAAATGTATACAGGTTTGGAACAACATGAGGGTGAGTAAATGGTGACAGAATTATAATTTTTGGGCGAACTATCCCTTTAAGTATAGGTGTGATATTCCTTTTCTAACCAAACTGGATTGTGCTTTTCACCTGGTGGATGATAAAACATCTACACATAATTGATAGAATGAGGGACCCGAGGTACATATACAGACAAGAATGGACACTCATCTGACTTTTAACATATTAACTACCTTACTATTGCCCAGATAACCTTAGCAACAACATTATTGCATGTGCAGTTACTCTGTATTGAAATAGCCAAAATTGCTTATTGCTATCCTAAACACACATGCCTTAAATACATCTAAACTAACACATACTACTACTACTACTGCTCTCAAACCTGAGGTTATCTCATAAGAAAAGGGACTAATAGTCATAAGACTGCCATGTTCCTCTTTTCCACAAACTTTACAGCAAGGCAAAACACACTTAAAAGTATGAATTACCAACCTGTGAACAGATGGAGTGTGCTATGAGTATGCCTTTAGACACAACACATTTAAGAAAACAAGAACAGCAAAGAAAGTAGGGCTGGCCCATGATGGTCAAAAATGTTCATCGACAAGCAGGTTTAGCCAACCAAATTTGAATTAGTCCATTAGTTGCTGAAAAAAAAAAAAACCCTCACAAATATTGCCAAAGACATTCAGTCTGTGATTGACACATGGATGGTTAACATGGCTGGACCATGTGGTAATCATCAAACGTTCACCTATCAACCTCGGACATGTTATCGTTTGAAACATGTTAGTAGCCTAACGTTAGCCACTTTACTTAGTAGTCTTAACCTAATTATTATCCTCGCGTTTTTTTTTAACTGACACATTCATAATCATTACTATTGCTGGTGCGCTGCGGCAAACTTTGTGTGCGCGCTTGAGCACTAAATTTATATTTTAAAGGTGCATTGTGTAAATTTCAGTTACATCTAGTTGTTAAGGCATGCAAAATGCAACCTCCCTTTCGAGGCCAAGGTGGCCAACACAAGACAAAGATGTCTAGGGCTAGCCTGACAAGCCAGACCCACATCAAGATGTTTGGTCTGGAAACTCACCATAGACAGGGCTCAATCCGAGGGGCGGGATAAACGGTTGTCTTTCAAACTCCCTCTGCACACGATAGGATAGCGCTACAACCAACCAGAGCAACGAAGGTGAAACAGAGCTTGTTGATAGATTAACAGTCGCCGTATCCGGTCGGCTAAACTCCGAACACATCTTTCCTTTTTAAGAATGACTTCAGTGCCGTTCTTTTCTCAGAGAAAAGCTTAACTCCAAGTCTTCCAGAATCGCAGTCAAAGCTGATTCGAAAGACCGCCGCCGTTTGCCAGTTTCTGTGTTAACTAGAAGCACGCAAACGCAACTCGGCCGTCGTCATTATGGCCCCGCCCGCCGACTCTATACACGATGTGATTGGCCCGTCCAGAGTGAGGGGAATACAGCTCAGAAGGGTATTAAGAGTTCCTAGACGACACTTGCGGGCAGATTAAATTTGCTGCCGCTAGGGTGCTTCTAGACTAGTGCTTTCTAGGCTAGTCTAGGGCTGTAATCTCACAGTCGATTAGTTGATTGTTAGTCGATATGTTCTGGCTCGACCAAAATTCTGATTGGTCGATTTTTTGCAGCGCTCATTTCATTAGTTTTCCTGCATTCATTTTATCAGTTTTGCCGCATTTATCAAATTTCATCATGGTAAAAAGCACTAAATGCTAATGGGGGTATTCTTTTGGATTAGCCCAACCCACTAGAGAAAAGAGACAGATTAAAGTAGGCTATTTTGCCGTATATTATTTATTTAATTGTGAGCATTTTCTTAGTCAGTCCTCTTCTACCATGTCAACAAAGAAATCGGCAGTGTGGCAGAATATTTTAAAAATAGAAAATGGTTGAATGCAAATTTTTGCAAGCAACGGTTAATTTGCCTATCACAGCTCGATGACAAACATGCCATTTCACCTAAAAATGGTAAGCTATCTTGTCTGCGTTAGGTTGCCCTGTCTGTTTTGAGCAGGGTATATGAACATATCAGAACTGGCATATTTCAATGTTTTAGTATATGTTTTTTTAATTGGAGCCAATGTGCCATGTGCTAGCTGTGCCCACTGTCTGTATTAGTTTTGAGCAGGTTACTAGAGAACGAGTGCCGTTGTTGATGCAACCTAACTTGTTTCTTCTGTCGAAGAAAAAAATGATAATTATCGAACGCATTTTTTATTGATAATGATTGCATGTCTGTCGCGATACTTATCGTTATCGTTTAATCGCCCAGCTCAGCAGCCCTAAAAGAAAGTCAATACACTTAATACACTGCGCTTGATTTCGGGTCAGGGAAACTGGTCCTATGTCACCCTATAACATCTGATGTACTTTTCCCAAATTCTATATTTCAAAATGTAATCAAATGAAACTATACCAATTCCGATTTCTTTATTTATTTTTGACAAACAAGATGCTACACAACATTACTAATAAAACATAGAAGAAACATTATTTGATTTTTAATCATACATTTTTTATTAATTATTTAATTACATTATTATTATTATTACTGTACAATAGTAATATATGTCATCACAATTTCTTATAATTAAACCAATTTAGTTAGTTATCGTGAAGACCTTTGAGTTTCTGTGTGTATATGATGTGATATGATTTTTCTGGAGATGAAGTTATACATAAGTCAGAGGAGATATGTAGAGAAGTCTTTTTGCACTTTAACATTCACAGACACTAGCAAATCTCACAAATTAAGCCCTATTTTTGATTTGTTCATCCAAAAATCTGCTAAATTCCATGACATTCTGCATTATACTGTAAATTATTTTTTATCTGCGATTCAGTCCGTGTTTTCTGCATTTAAATTACAATTTAAAATGTCCTTTCATCCTTCATGTATATGACCGATTTCTGCACCTCAGATTTCCATTTTGGGTGATAAAGTTCAGCACTTTATTTATATTTGAACTATTCTGACTGTTCCTGGCCCGCCTGATATTATATTCTGGCCAATGAGGCCCCCGACCACGAACCAGTTCCCCACCCCTTCCCTGATCAATACAATGCACACCGAGCCAGCAGAGAATGCTGCAATGGAGGTCCTTTCTGCAGCCGGAGAGCATTTTCTATGGAGAGATAATGGGTATCTGTCTGTCCCCATTCACAGTTTATTAATACGCTGCTCTGCACCCTGGAGGAGTGTGCAGTGTGACAGGAATAATCTCAATGGCCCTCTTCATCCCCCTCAAACTGGGACAGCCCAGCGGTTAGGCAAGATGACACTGCATCCGCCGCGTCACAAGAAGAAAACTCTTGATGGTGTTTCATAACACACACATCCTACCGTTCCTGAAGCTTCCTGTGCACCATTTCCAGCAACTCATTCAGATGAAGGATCAAATTATTTACTCTAGTTACCCGATTACAAAATAGCTCAGGGAGACCTATCGTTCTTAAGTAAAGTCTCATCAAAAAATGCTGATCTCAAGGAAGATAATACAGACTCTCAGTTCAGAAAAACACAACTGACCATGTTTGCTACACATATTTTTCCACAAAATCTGAGAAAAATCTAAAAAGTTCTGTCTGGGCTAAGGCTATGCTTTCTTTTGTTGACTATATCACTAAAATTTGACCTGCGTGAACCTCTATTGATGTTTGTGCAACCGTTTCCAGTTGCTAGGCTTAATTTTAGCTCTTATTTTGATGTATTCTTAAAAATAATTTTCTGGTAAATACATACAAATTATAGTCCATTAAAAGCCATACATACACAACTAAACTAACCCGGTTTAATTAAAACCATGTTTAGCTTAGTTTATTCTTAGACTTAAATGTTATAACACATGTAATATAATTTATGGTAACACTTTATTTTGCAGTGTCCTTGTTACATATGTTACATGTACTTTCTGTCATAACAGTACATGCAAATAACCCTTAACCAAACACTAATACTACCATAACCCTAAGTACATGTAGTTAATTAATATTCCTCAGTACTTAAATATATAATTAAACGGTAACAATGACACCTAAAAATGTGTAACCTAATTTACTTTCATGTCCATAATGCCATTTATTATAGAAGGCAGGATAAGACCATGGAACTGGACATTCAATATTTTTAATTTCACCCCCAAAAAATATGATTTTCAGAATTTTCATATTTAAATATGCACAACCGTTCAAAAGTTGGAGGTCAGTATTCTGTATGTGTGCGTGTGTGTTTTTTTTAAATTAATACTTTGTTTAACAAGGATGCATTAAATTAAAAAAATCCATTATTGAAAAAACTACTACTTTCTATTAATCCGAGAATCCTGGAAATAAATGTATCATGTTCCATAAACATATTAAGACGCACAACTGATTTTAACATTGATAATAAGAGACGTCTGAGCTGCAAATCATCCTATTAGAAAGATTTCTGAAGGATCATGTGATGCTGGAGACGCATTAAACTGCAGTAATGATGCTGAAAATGTAGCTTTATAATCACAAGAATAAATTACATTTAAAAACATATTAAAACAGAGAACGGCTAAATTGTAAATATATGTCACAATATTACCATTTATACTGTATTTCTGAACAAATAAAACGCTGCCTTTGAGCATAAGAGACTTATTAAAAAATATATATTTTTAAACTCTATCAACGGTATATAGTTTCTGCATCACTTCAGATTATATTAATGGCTAACAGAACAATTAATGTGTTTAACAAAATAGCCATTAGAAGCATGCAAAATAGAAGGTAGGCAGGCTAAAAGGAGAAATTAGCTAAATAAAATGGAATTGTGGTTAACCCGAGTCACATAAGATAGTTTAGAAGTATTTAGTTGATATTTTGATTCCTAATCACTGAAATTAGGGTTAACAGATACCTTTGACCCATCGGGGGGTGGGTAGGTGGGTGGGTGGGGGGGGTGTCCTGCCGACAGTCTTGTGTCAGGGTTTCCCAGCGAATGCTCTAGTCTAGCCACATCACACACAGAGGGCAGGAAGTGGCAAAGATGAGGTCAGTATTTAGCACACAGTCAGACTGAGCCACACAGTGAGTCTACACATACAGTGGACATCCGAAAGAGCACTTCTTTCTCCGAGTCAAAGGATTTTCGGGAAAAATCGGTCATTATTTACTCACCCTCGTGTAATTTCACACCTGCATTCTTTCTTTCACAAAAGGTACAATGTCCTGGTTTGGTTTTCAATAATGAAAGCGAATGAAAACCAGGGTTGTCAAGCTTTATAATTTATGTAAAATCACTATATAAGCGATCTTGAAAGTGGTTCAGGAATTATATTTCTCTAAAGCTTAATGACTTCTTGTGACAAACAGAACAAAACTGAAGTCGTCATTATTATTCCACTTTTCAGACTGATTTGTGAATTGATTTTTGTAGAATGGTAAAAAGTTGTGTAAAATTAATCGTCTAATTGATTTAAATGGATAAAAAAAATATATTAGAAAAAATAAATAAAAAAATGTGTACTGCCATTTCATTCATACCAGCAATGAGCTACTGAGGAAGATGAGCAAGGTCGAGGATGCTGACAACCAGGACAAAAAAAAACAAGAAAGGGCCGGACATGTGGCCAGGATGTCGGATGGGCAATGGACCCGCAACCCGATGACGGGACTCGCTCAGACAAGACATCGGCAGAGACTGGATGGGTCTGGCCAGGGACCTGGCGAAGTTGTTGTGGGCTGCGTCGAAAGACCGATTGAAACAGGCCGATTGAAAGATTTTTTTAATGAACTTTTAAGAAAGATTTCTTTTATGACATTTATGATGAATGCCACAAGGAGAGTTAGGCCAGATTTTCTATGAATAATCAAAAAAAATTGTTCAAATTGAACACTTTTTTGTTTGTTTTAATACTAATTCACTTTCATTGACTTTGGTTAGGACATTCTTCAAAAATTCACTTTTCACATTCCATCAAAGAAAGAAAGTCATACATATTCAAACTATCTTGAGGGAAAGTAAATGCCTTTGGGTGAACCGCCCCTTTAAGCAAACAAACGTCGTTGACTATTACTCAAAGTACAAGAATTCACGTCCTAATGAGTGATCAAACCTGATCAGCCTTTAACTCCTCAATGAGATGTCTTGCAAATACTCCCACAATCCTTTGCTTATATAAACAGGCATGCATTCTGTCTGGGCCCTTGTGCTTACTGAAAGTAAGGAGGAAACCAACGGCCAGGACGCCACCCTCTCCACTGATCCAATGGCTTATCCTCTCTGACATCTGTAATTAGCTAAACTGCTTCTTACTTCAGAAGTCTCACTTCAGAAAGTTGACAGATGAAAAAATATGAATCATAGAAACTGGATCAAAAGTCCAACTTATCCAAAAGAGCCTTCTAGCCTGTTTAGTATGAACTTTTGAGGATGCTCCAGACAAATGTAGCATCAAGTGCTACTAAGAGAAAATATTCATTTTATATTGCTTTTATAGGAACAATGCCGACTTTTTGGGACTTTAGCTTATTTATCGTATCTGCCAGAGTTAGATAAGTCCACACATACTATACTCATCTCTGTGCGTGCAATAACTCTGTCTGACGCACCCACCGCTAGCCTAGCTTAGCGCAAAGACTGGAGGTAAATGGCTGTGTGCAGCAGGCAAAACTATATATTACGATATTACGCCTGCAAATAGTCCCCAGCATGCCCTCTTAGCAGCCAATCAGGTTGTCACGTTGGTTTTGTTGACAGAAGTTAGCCTATTTTCAGGCGCTGTGTAATATCATTGCGCCGCTGCACCCATGGGACGGCAGCAAAGTTCCTTGATTATTATGCAGGAATGAGAGAATAGCTCCTAGCCATATCGGTCTAGAAAAACTCAACTTTTCATTTTCTGTCTTAGTACACGATGTAACTATATACATTTCAACATAAATAGGAAAATGTTGGTGTTATATTTTGTCACTTATTGAGCAGTAGGCTAGCTGGAGCCGTTTACCTCCAGTCTTTGTGCTAAGCTAGGCTAGCAGTGGGTGCATCAGACAGAGTTATTGCACGCACAGAGATGAGAATGGTATGTATGGACTTATCTAACTTTGGGGGATACGGTGAATAAGCTAAAGTCCCAAAAAGTCGGCGTGTTCCTTCAACACAGTCAATATATTGCTTTAAAGGGGTACTTCAGCGCTGGGAAGATGAATCTGTATTTAAACTGGGTCATCAATGCAGTAGAAATGTGAAATTATTTTTGAATTTGGTGCCTTCTAGACTGAGAAAAGACAGAAAATGTATTTTTGTCCCATGGGGATGAAAGACAACAATTCCCATCCCCCATGCGCAGGTAATCGCCCGTGTAATCTCCCATCCCCCATGCGCAGATTCAAAACATGCGGAAATGGGTCCCTCTGCTGGCTGTAGTCTTTAGCCTTTGGGCAAACATTCCTCCTATGATGCAAAAATCGTCATTTTGCATCATAGGAGGAATTTTTCCAGAAATAAAATGCATAAATCTCTCGTCTCAGGGAGATATGAGGGGGGAAAGCACAATAATTTGAATATTCTCCAGGGTTTCTACTGATACAAAGCCATATGCTAATCGCTGAAGTAACCCTCTAAATTGACGCATTGTGATTGGAAGATAAATGATGACACAACATACTGAGTATATACCACAAAATAGTTGTGTTCGTAAAGAATAACCTTTCTGGAATTAACATTACTATTTATTAAAAAATCAACTATTGTTGGGATTGTGTCAATGCGAGTAAACATACATAATCTCTGTGATAGTTACACTACAAAAACCCCACACAAGTATTGCAGGATGTGTAAAGCCGATGGTTGGATCATTGCAAACGTTAAGCTGGAGAACTACAGGGTGTCATCTCTAGTTGCCAAAAGTGCAGGTCTATTTCATAACCTCATGGCTTGCAGGGAGAAGTAATAACAGGTCCAAACAGGAGAAGCCGATAGAGAAACCCAAGCAGGGTGAGACTAGACCTATACATCAATGTACGATGATGACATGACACTTAGCTGGATTGTTAAGAATACAGAGAACAAAATGTACAAAATATGTTTTCCAGATTTGGCGAACTGACCAAAAACTGCAGGATTTCAGACATAGTTTTTTACATCTGCATGTCCCAGCACTGCATACATCACTTTATGGACATCATTTTATTGTTACTTGATGGAGTTTTGGTCCCTTGCATGCCATTATCACATTGGGCTTGCTCAATTAAAAAAATCAACTAATATTCAGAAAATATTATTTGATCTGTCACTCTGAACTGAGTTGAGCTGGATAATGACACGATTGTCCTTTGATAATTGAACTTGCAACACTGACACATTCAACTGAACTGAATAAACAACATTGAACATGAATTGAGCTAAATATTGACAGTCTTCTTTGCTTTATAGCTAAAATTTAGGTTGTTTTATAATTGAACCAACATTGAATCTGAAAAATTACACCAATATCTTGTGTAGCTGAGATGCTTTACAGCTGAAGGCGTTTTTGTTTTGTTTATTACTGTGAAATAGTTTTGAAACTATTTAAAGAGCTAAATAAATGTAATGACCATATTAATGTGTCTATACTACCATATGGATGGTAAAACACATTCTTTATTGTTTAACAATAACCAACACATATCCTAATGTATCATATATAGCTGAGGTAAACTGCATGAGTACAGAGGGAACCTAAATGACTTTCTCACACATTCAAAATGTGAAACAATATAGAAAGTGTCTTTATTATGTACACATACTACAGTGCACCATAACGTGTTTGACATGACTATTTCTTAGACACACTCATCAAGTGGCAGAGACCAAAGATAGTTAAAATCTCAATCCAGTGTTCATATCTAGGCATTCTAGCACCGCAGTGGTGTGCAATCTACAGCCGGATAGAAGTAAAACTCCTATTTATAACACAGAAAACGGGCGAATTAGAATGGCAACTTTCACCTAAGTGCAGACAATGAAAGAGCGACATGATTCCTGTGTTTGTGAGAAACAAACCACCAACTCCCTCACATGCCCCTCCCCTGGACACACACATAGCCCACTCTTTAAAAACATGTAGCGACAAAGCACTGATCAATAGGTTGACTTTCAGAGAGAGAACGCACTGGACTCCCATTGTCATCCCATTCATTACTGTTACAGTGTTTAGAATGTATCCAGTCTGGGTTGATTAATTTTGTTACAGTGTACCCAGTCAGAAATCATATATATATATATATATATATATATATATATATATATATATATATATATATATATATATATATATATATATATATATTTTAAAATATAGCCAGCCAGAAAATGTTTTTATAGTGCTACAATATATCCGGTCTGAGACCATTATTATAATGTATCTTTTAAAATAACGATTAATATTACAGAAATGGATCCAGTTCAGAGGCATTCAGCCTAAATTCTATAACATATCAGTTAAGAAATCATTCATATTAAAATGAATCCATTCACAATTTATTTAAGAAATTATTGAAATTGCTACAATGTATCCAGTCTGATACAATTACTACTACTAAAATACACCAGTAAACAATATATTACACCAGTGTATCATTGTCTCACATAAAACATTTTCATAACTACAATGTATCCGGTCTAAAACTATTAATAGTTTTATTAATATTTATCTATTATTGTAATAATTAATAGATAACCATTCAGAAATCATTCATATTGTTACAATGTATCTTGTCTTTTTTTACACTGTATCTAGTCTGAGATAATATTAGATTAGGCCAAATATTGACAGTGAAACAATGTATTCCAGTCAGAAATTGTTTATATTGCATTAGATGTTTCAATATTTAGTTCAGTGTAATCGGTCTAGAACCACCAATATTACTACTGTACCAATTGGGAAATCATTTATATTGTTACAGTGTATCCTGTTAGAATTAGTATTGGTACAAGAAACAAAAACATTATTTTTTTTTTTTTTTATGTAATCAGTATAGAAATCATGTATTCTGCTGCAAAATCTCTCATTCAGAACCATTCACGTTGGTTTATTTATCCAGTCTGGGACCATAATAGTAACAATTCATCTAGTCAGAAACTACTTATATTTTCACAACCTATCCAGTCTTGTGCCATTAACATCGACACGATGTACAGAAGTAAATAATCTTTCATAATGTTCCATTGTTTGTATCCAGTCAGAAATCACGCCTGCGTTCTGGCGCACAATCTGCCTGACTTCCACTAAAAGCTATGCGTGTCTCTCTCTCCCTCTTCTCTTCCTCTCCCCCTCCTTTTCTCGGCAGACCCCCCACCCCCACCCCCTCATTTTTCCCTCCTTGCCTCCCAGCTAGTTCGGCAAATGTTCGCGTTGCTTCAAACATTATTGGGTGCGCTCCCAAGACATCCCTGTGCGGTGCGTAAACATTACATAAATATGCGCCTGGGTCTCGGATGTGCCACAAAGGGCTTTGCTTTCTTTGGCTAGACGACCCTCTAACATGACAAAACCTGAGTGACACAAGGGATAATATCAGACAAACTGAGGCGATGAACAGAACTTTGCGCTGTTAATATAGTCCGAGAAGCAGCGATGAAACTCACCTTGACAGCCCTGTCCCGCACTACGGAGCCCGGTGTTCCAGATAAAGTGCGATTATTTTCCACTTCCCCGGCCCCTGTCTCCACACCCCAGGAACCGAGAGTGTGTTCGGGGTGGGGGGCCTGGGTGATAGGAATGATCTCGGACAGACAGCCAATTTGGAGTGGGGCAAAGCAGCGAAGGCGCTTACTGGTATCCAAAATGCATGTCTCGGGAAGTCTTAAAGATGTGCGTTAGCTTTCCGAAAAGCCTATACTCCTGCCCTCCCCACGACACGGGGAATCAGTATCCCACGATTTGTTCGCTGTATCCGGGCGCGTCGGTCGCCTCCTAATCCGCCATGTTGTGCCCCTGCGCCTGGAATGGGAAGCAGCGGATTCCCAGGCCAGGCCCCTCCTCTCCTCTTCCCACGCAGAGACGTCGCGACATCTGGCGGACGAGTTGCTTCCAGGAAAGGGGAATGCGCGAATGCGTAGCGATTAGGTGCAATGCGCCAACCCGCGGCCGGTTGTGGTACTGCATGTTGGAGGACAGAGCAGTCGGAGAAGAGCACAACTGGAGGGTAGACCTTATTCAGAGCAGCGCCATGACAGGTATGAAAGAGAGAGTGAGCGATGGACTTACCTTGTAGCAACTCACAATGTAACAAGTAGCCTATTATATTATTAAAATGTTCATAATGTTCAAATGTTCAAAAAAAAAAAAAAAACAAAAGCTCTTAGATTATAATTTCCTATATAGCTCATACTGTCTTGGGTGTTTTGTCTAGCCTGCTGAAATTTCTTGGAAAGATTTGCAGTCTTTTGTCAGCAGAACAATCCAAAAATACATTAAATAAAAAACAGTTAAAGGAAGTTTATGTAAGATTGTGGCCAAAACTGGTACTGCAATCACCATCCCCTCTCCCCCTGACTCGAGGTTGCCAGATATGCTGCAGGATTCAGCAGGAAAGTTTGTAGCTGCAGCTGTGGTAACTAGAGCAGAGCTGGCAACCCGGATGCAGAAACACTACTGACTTCATGATTGGTAGATAGGTGGAGGGAGGAGCTTCAGGCCAAAAAACACAACATGACAACATCAACATCAGTTGAGGGCTGCAACAGCAACTTTTAAATGACAATATCCTGGCCTGGCTGAAATTAACCTGATTTCTTAATGTCTAGTGACATATCAGGGTCATTTTATGATTAATTGAAATAACATTTCTTCCATACAGTTCCTTTATACTCATTGAAGAGATAGCTAGCAGATATTGATACAATAAAAAACCACATAATATTTCTGTCCTCCCCCATCCACATAATTAAGACATGACAACGGTATGATAATAACATGGTTGCATGCATCATTTAGCAAATAGCAGAGGTGGTAAAAGTACTCAAAAGTTATACTCGAGTGAAAGTATATATACCTAAATAAAAAAATACTCCAGTAAAAGTAGAAAGTCCTCCATTCAAATATCACTTGAGTAAAAGTACAAAAGTATCAGATTTAAAACGTACTCAAGTACCGAAAGTAAAAAGTAAATATTCAAATTAACTGTAAATATCAATAAGCAGATAAAATCTTTTGGGACTGATATGCAATGCTTTAATTGAACAAATGATAAGATTAGATACTGCAATTAAGAATTTGTTAGATTTGCAATTAATAGGAGACAATGAAGCACCTTAACGCGGTATAGGGGTTAAACTTAACATAGACATGTTCCATAACATTAGCTCCATAAAACAGATGAGGAGCAAGATACTATTAACGAATTCAAAATTAATTCAAAAGCCATAATCACAATGACATATTACGTAACAATTAGTTAATAGTCATGTGCCTCAACAAGTAAAGTCATATTATAATTTTGCCAATTGTTATGATTAATGATTAATTAAACAGACAACTGTGAGTCAGAATGCATGCTTTGAATACATGAATTTACATTATTAGTTAATGTAATATGTTATTAGGGAATTAATGATGTCATATTTAATTAATAGCAATTCATATATTACTTAATCTATTAATCATATAGAATGTTCATTAGTTGCTGAGGCATTAATCATTAATAAATGGTTTAGTTCTTCATTAGTAATACATTAACTCATGATTATCTGTGCATTAGTTAGGCATGAATTATAATAGTGCACCTGTATTGTAAAATGTTACCGATGTTTTCATAGTAAATAGTGTGCTGCAAAATAAAAAAGTTGGGGAAAACTGAGCTAACGTTAGTGTGGCAAACCTGACTTCTCAGCTTTTCCAAGTCTATACCCGACTGGATCATCCATGACCGACCAGACCGGTTTGGAAATCAAGTGTAATAAATACTCAATACTTGGAGCGGGCATGGGGAAATGTATTGGAGTAAAAAGTACACTTTGCCTTTAATATTGTAGTGGAGTAAGAGTAAAAGTAGATGCAAAAAAAATATACTCAAGTAAAGTACAAATCCCCGAAAAAAATACTTAAGTAAAGTATCAAAGTATTTTTACTTGATTACTTACCACCCCTGGCAAATAGAGTACTTATTTACTGTAATATGACTGAAAAAGACCACATAAGTGCCACTATATTATAACATTTTATTAATGTTATTGATGGAACTTGTAGCCATTCCAATTAAATAATAAATAGCTGAATAAATAAAATGTTCTTAAGCAGCATCATAAAGCAATAGTCATTCTGTAATAGTCTGGAAGTGGTTTTGGCCAGAGACGACATATGAATCTTATACAACACTTGTGCTCTGTTATAGTCTGAAATGTTGGGCCACTAGCAAGGCTTGAGCAAGGAAAATGATAAATGTTGGACCAAAAGCCTTTGATACTGGACAACCAGCGCTGAAGACCATGCTTAATTTGATATTTGTGGAGTGCTGGGATTGGTTTAGACAGCCAGATTAGCGATGACGGCCCTGGTGAACTCATCGCTTGACGCATAGCCTCCCAGGTCTGATGTGCGAACCTACACCAAAGAGAGCAATAGAATACTTTACATATTTTGCCATCTGTTCACATTGATATGAGGTGCACAGGATAAATACATTCGTAGCTAACAGTTTCACTCACAAACACACTTCTCAAACTTTCAGCACGTCTCGGGTGTGTTATTTTGACTTCCAGGTTAAAAAACAAAATTTAAAATGGGGATGAATGTCTTCAAACACAGCAAGCAATCCACACAATACAAAGTGACAACTATAAAGTGTTTATTTTTTTGGCATTTTTTTTTTTACATTTGACAAAGCATTTGTCAGTTAATTTGTCAATCTTACAAGTGTATGTAAGATTGTGGCCAAAACTGGTACTACAGGTGTATCCCCCTCTCCCCTGACTCGAGGTTGCCAGATAGGCTGCAGGATCCACCAGGAACGTTTGTAGCTGCAGCTGTGGTAACTAGACTAGAGCTGGCAACCCGGATGCAGAAACACTACTGACTTTGTGATTGGTCGAGAGGTGGAAGGTGGAGCTTCAGGCCAAAACACAACATGTCAACATCAACATCATGCAGTTGAGGGCTGCAACAACAACTTTTAAATGACAATATCCTGGCCGGACTACTGTCAATGATATAAGTATTTTAAATTAACATGATTTCTTAATATCTAGTGACATATCAGGGGCATTTTATGATTAATTTAAATAAATGTATTACATATAGTTCCTTTAATCAAAGGCACAAATAATCACGGAGAAATCTGTGAAATTGAAATGTATGGTTTCCACCTTCCCAAACACGGCAAAATTGAAAATATTAATACTGCAGGTTCTGAGCTTAGAACACAAATGAACACAACATGTTAGATTAGTACCACAATGACTGAGGTAAGTTTAAAAATGCCTGAGAGGCAGTGATATAATTTGCCTTGAATCTGAAAGTCAGTAATCATTTCCACAGTTAGTCAGCAATGGCACGGAGCAGACGTCCGGTCTAGAACATTTGCATCATGAAATGAAACCAATAATTGACTTATGACAGCAGCAGATTTGATTTGTGATGTTTACATTAGTAACAGTGAGAGGGGAAAAACAATATCACTGCTGGAACTTCCGTCTCAAGATGCCAAATGGCCTTGGAAAACTTGATAATGAAATTCACTGCAATTCGACAAGGACCAGATATGTGACCCCGGACCACAAAACCAGTCACGGGTATACTTGCGGTAATAGCCAACAATACACTGTATGGGTCAAAATTATAGATTTTTTTTTTTTTTTTGGCCAAAAATCATTAGAATATTAAAGGGTTAGTTCACCCAAAAATTAAAATACTGTCATTAATTACTAATGTCATTCGACACCTGTAAGACCTCCAAAAATATTAAGATATTTGTGTTGAAATCCGATGGATCAGAAAGGCCTTCATGACACCAATGTCATTTCCTCTCTCAAGACCCATAAAAGACACTAAAGGTGTCGTTACAAAATTCATCCCACTACAGTGGCTTGACGATAATTTTATGCAGCAACGAGAATAGTTTTTGTGCACAAAAAAACGAAATAACGACTTATATAGTGATAGGCCGATTTCAAAAAAAGTTTTGAACATTATGAATCATGAATCGATACACTGAGTCATAGCCGTTTGAAACATCGTTTTGAAATTGGCCCATCACTATACAAGTCAGTTTAGTTTTTTTGTGCACAAAAACTATTCTCGTCGCTTCATAAAATTACTGTAAACCACTTTAGTGAGATGGGCTTTGTAACGACGTCTTTAGTGCCTTTTATAGGTCTTGAATAAGGAAATGACATTGGTGTCAATAAAGGCCTCTCTGAGCCATTGGATATCAACAAAAATATCTTCATTTGTGTTCTGAAGATGAACGGAGGTTTTATGGGTGTCGAACAAAATGAGGGTAAGTAATTAATGACAGAAAATTTTTTATTTTTGGGTGAACTAACCCTTTAAGTAAAGATCCTGTTCCATGAAGATATTTTGTACATTTCCTACGATAAATATATTAAAAAAAATATTATTATTAGTAATATGCATTGCTAAGGACTTAATACAGCGATTTTTGAGATATTTTTGCACCTTCAGATTCCAGTTTTTCATAGTCTCAGCCAAATATTTTTGAATAATGACAAACTATACATAAATGGAAAGCTTATTTATTCATATGACCCTTGTGACTAGTTTTGTGGTCCAGGGTCACGTATGACAAAGGCATGAATAAGACTGAGCAATACAGAAACAGCACAGATGAACAACTAAAAGTTAAATTAAAACTGGAGTGAACAAAGTAGCACAGTAAAACTGATGTCACTAGTTTAAAAGTTTAGGGTCATTTGATCAAAAGTGAGACTAAAGACATTCATATTTCATAATGTAACAAAATATTTATATTTTAAATGAATGCTGTTCTTTTTAACTTACTATTCATCTAAGAATCCTGAAAAAAAGTTTTAAATGTATCAATTTCCAGCCATTTCTAACATTGAGAGACAGTTATTTTAAACAGATTTTTTCTCATCAAATGAATGCACTCTTGGTGACTTAAAACATTTTCAAATATTTATATCATTAAAAAAATTACTGACCCCAAACTTTTAAACGCACGTGTATTCTGGTTAAAGATGCATACCGTGAAAAACTGAAATGAAATGTTTCAGACACATTGAGAAAACAACAACAATAAAATCATACAAAAAAATATATCTGTAACCAATCAGAATAAGGAGGGGAAAGAATGAAAGTGAGAGATGGGAAAAAGGGGAAGGAAAATTTAGGATGTCATTGGACTGTGAAAACATAGGGGGATCCAGGATAGACATTTTGGCATGGGTTTGGCAAGCATCTTCAAACAGTCTGATGCCGCAGGTTGGCCACAATCGCACGAACAAAGTCGCTAGTAGTGCTGTAACCCCCTAGGTCTCGCGTCTTCACCTGGGACACACACACAGACACACACACATACACCCAGAACGGGGTGTGATGGTAGAGGAGGAAAGGTGAAGACCACATCAGAATTTATGGACAACAAGCACAAATTTAAAGGCCAGAGTCTAATTGAAAAACAGCTTCTTTTAAGAGGAGAGAGGGAAAAAAAAGAAGAGAGCAAACGCTGAGCCTGAATGCATTCATACAGAAGACATCCATTTTATTGTGTTGAATGCATAAAAATAATAGGTTAAACACCAACTAAATCAGATTTTATATTTTGTGGCTTATAGTTCCTGTCTTTTAGTGCACTCCTAAAAAAGTAACAAAAATAGCTATGAAATCACTTTTTTGTTAACACTTTAAGCCAGTGGTTCTCAAAGCGTATACATTTTTACAGCATTTATTCATTTTTGTTAATGTTAGTTAAAAAAGATAAACCTGTTTATTAATATTCATTAAAAATATTAACATCCAATTTTAGATACCTAATGTATTTTGTAAATATTAGTAACATAAATGTAATAACATTATGCTTTAAAAAAGCTACTGAAGTATTAACTAACTAAATTTTGTAATTTATGAGACAACACTTCCCCACCATTGATGGAATTTTCAGGCAATCTATGTTTTCACTGGGTGCGTTTACATGCACGTTCTTAAGCCGATTATGCCTAATAAGTCAATGAACACGGTCATGTAAACGCGGTAACCCG
Organism: Pseudorasbora parva; assembly: GCF_024679245.1. Lineage (NCBI taxonomy): Eukaryota > Metazoa > Chordata > Actinopteri > Cypriniformes > Gobionidae > Pseudorasbora > Pseudorasbora parva. The sequence continues at coordinate 15,568,832 of NC_090189.1, read as the reverse complement.
TTTTCTTTTATCAGAGTACGGTCATAAATGGCGTAAACATAAACCGGTCGGTTTGCGCTCCATGTAAACGCATTAAACTGTCAGATTATTGAAGTGCGCATGTGTTATAGGTGATAAAAAACGCACACTTAGAGTAGAATTAAACGCATCCAGACAGAGCGAGCTAGCGTTTTGCATGAAATAAGGATATGTATCTCAAACGCAGACTCTTTTAAGACCCAGAAAAGTGTAAATATGTGTTCTGATCTCATGCAGCAGAAGTACAGTGAGGTAAGGCTCGGCTTTTTTCCGTAAAGAAACGGTATAGCTTTTCTGTCTTTTATAACTCTAACAAGACCTTTTTTTTTTAACATGAGATTGGCTGAAACTATGTGTTGGATCAAAAATGCTGGATCAAAAACTTTTTACACTGGCAGGAAAACAGTTAATGTTTACTAATGTAATTACTCATTAACTAATGGTAACAACTGAGGCTTTATTGTAAAGCATTTCATTTCGTTTTTATTTGCCGTTATAAATAAAGACGCTGGAATTGATTCATTTTGAAAGTCTTAAAATAAGGTCTTTAAATAAGATGACAATGATAAAATATCAGAAAAGATGAAGTCTGATAGTGAGCAGAAGTTCAACCCACAGAAGTAACCAAAAATCCCCAACTATCCACAAAAAACAAAGAAGCAAAACTGGATGGGGTTTTGACTATTAAAAGCAATAGATTGGGTTAGCAACAGAGTGCTGTGTTGTGGTTGGGGACATTAAAGGGGTCATATAATGCCATTTTTATACAAGTTAATATGATTCTTTAGTGTCTAAATGAAAACTGTGTAATATATTTGAATTACAAATTCTCATTAGTATTGTAAGAAAACACTCATTTTACCTGGTCAAAAAAAGCTTTCATCAAGCCATTTCAGTGCATATGGCTTTAAATGAAGAATGACCCCGCCCCTCTGTTATGTGGGGCAGCACGGAGTCGTTGCCCGTGACAACAGAGGCAAAAGAACTGCTACACAAGTCTCTGAGAGGACAGATCATAGAACGTAAAAAAGATCAACTCTATCAATTTGAACCAGAGTCAGACCGGGACAAGATGACAGCTCCAACGAAATTCGACATTTAAGGCTAAACAGGACGTTTCTGAATGGTTGGTTAACATAATATCACTTCGATCTATCTTTATGTACTGGCAGGGTAATGTTAGCGTGAATGCTATGTGTTTACTGATGTATACCTTAGTTCATTGACAGATTGATGTTACACCTGATGCCAATAAAAACATTTTTTCTGTCAAAGGGTTACTTCAGCGATTAGCATATGGCTTTCTATCAGTAGAAACCCTGGAGTATATTTAAATGATTGTGCTCCCCCCTCTCATATCCCCCTGAGACGAGAGATTTATGCATTTTATTTCTGGAAAAATTTCTCCGGTGACAGAAATATTCATCGGTAAAATGTTTGGCCGGACACTAAAGACTACAGCCAGCAGAGGGAGCTATTTCCCCAGGTTTTCAACTCGCACATGGGGGATGGGTCGCACTCAAGCGGCAACCTCCCGCGATCTCTCTTGAAGCCAATACGGAAGTAATGTAAACTGCAATTCCTCAACTGGCCACTAGGGACAGGCTCCAGAAGGGAGCAGAATCTCATTGAGCCCCATGTTAAAATTCTCAACTTTAAAGCAGAAAAAAACATGTTTACAGCCTGGTACAAATTGTGGTTTTGGCTTATAAGGCTAATTTTGATCTTCATGACAACTCTGAGGGGGGTGAATTTTTTTATAACTCATTCGTTTACGTTATATAAAGCCTTAAGGCTCTGCATAATTAAGGGCGTGGTTACAAGTGGATAGCCATTTATCCGCCGTCTATAGTTATTGCGTCACCTCAGCTCCGCGCACATCCTGCCTTTTTGCCCATTTTCTGTTATCCGGGAGTGACACGCGATGACTCGCTCACAAGATGGCAACGCCCAGCTCGGCCATACTTTAAGCTTCAGAACGGCTTATCGGAATCCTATGGGTGACGTCACGGACACTACGTCCAGCTCAGCTCGGCTCAGGCATTCATGGAAACGGTGCGGCCGGTGGAGCAAAGTGAGGACTTTATCTTCTCAAGTTAATTCCTATGAAAGTTAATCTTCCAAAGGCATGGATTGAAAACACAACCATAATGCAATAACACAACCATAATGTGTTGTTCATTATAAACGTGGGATTATTAATTATATTGAGAACATCATACATAGTAAGCATGCCGTAATTTAACGTTACCATGTAAACTTTAGCTGCAGTTCATCGTAAAGCGTTTCAACTTCTTGTGGAGGGGCAGCATAAAAACGAAGAGCTGGTACAGATCTTTATTCAGGAGCAGCTGAATTAAATGTTCGGATTTAGGAACATCAGAATGACTGCTGTCAAAGTATATTACAGACAGTCATTGGAAGGGTGTCTGATCGTGTGACGTCACACATCGAAGGGCTCGATTTGAGACAGGGGAAAACATATAAGGAGATTAAAAAAAACACTTGATGGATTAATCATGGTTGTGTACAGGCACTGCCAACACACATTTCCATACAATTAGCTTGTAAAAGTGCATGTACCATTATATGACCCCTTTAATTCTAAACCATTTTCAAAGGGAAACCTACCAATTCGGATGAAAACCCAAACCACCAGGAGGACTATACAGAAATACAGACTTGCATGCAAAACATTCACGGACTACAAATCTTGTAGTCATAATTTTGAAACATCATTTCTTACCTTGCCCTGTTTAATGACTTTCTTGACAGCTTCAGACACCATGTTTGAATGATACTCAAGGCTGAAAGAAAAATAAACCACTCACTCATGATTTCCACAAAATTCAACATTGATAAGAAATGTTTGCACCAAACAGCATATTATATAGCCTAGAAATCTAGACGCACCCTAGCGGCAGCAAATCTAATCTGCCCGCGAGTTTAGTCTAGCAACTCTCAATACCCTTCTGAGCTGTAAACTCCAAACTCTGGGCGGGCCAATCACATTGTGTCTAGAGTCGGTGGGCAGGGCTTAACATAATGACGGCACAGTTGCGCTTGCGTGCTTCTAATAAACACAGAAACTGGCGAACGGCGGTCTTTCGAATCCGCTTTGACCGCGACTCTGGAAGACTTGAAGTTGAGCTTTTCTCTGAGAAAAGAACAAAGAACGGCACTGAAGTCATTCTTAAGAAGGGACGATGTGTTTTGAGTTTTGCCGACCGGATACGGCTAAAGTTTAATCTTTCAACAAGCTCTGGTTGGTTGTAGCGCTATCCAATTGCGTGCATGCTGTGCAGAGGGAGTTTGAAAGACAACTGTTTATCCCGCCCCTTGGATTGAGCCCTGTCTATGGTGAGTTTCCAGCCCAAACATCTTGATGTGGGTCTGGCTTGTCAGACTACATATTATAATGATTTCTGAAGGATCATGTGACGTTACTCCAGTCTTTAATTCCAATTACATTAAAACAATTATTTCTTAATCATTTTAATATTTTGCAAATAACTTTTTTAAATCAAATAAATGCAGCCTTGGTAAATATAAAATAATAAGATCACAAATAATGATGTTTAACATGAATAGAAAGTCAAAATAGATATTAAGGTAGGTCTAGATATCACACCGAACGCGAATAGAGCGTCTGGAGTGAATGATTTCTATGTTAAATCAATGGAAAGGCGCGTTGATGCACGTCTGGAGGTCCTGTGGCACGATAGACATGTTTTGCGCATTTTCCGCCTCGTTCGCGCAAATAACACGAATTTGAAGTGAATTGAGCATCTTGCGCGATACGCGCGAATGGTGCTTTTTGTGCATTTACGTATTTGAAGCAAATTCGCATCTATGCACGAGTTGAAAAATTTGAACTTTGGCGTCAAAAGAAAAAGAAAAAAAAAAGTTAACCAATAAGGAGCAAGCTTGCTGCCGTAATGTGATAAAGTGACGTGATGAGAAACCCTGCATTATTAAAAATACTGTTATTTTGTCACTAAATGTGGTTTTAATGCTTTTTAGTTGATAATGTAGTTGTTTAAAGCAAAAATATGTGGTTTATTTATAAAAACAGCACCTATTTAAAAAAAATTATCTTTCGTTTTTGGAGTTGTGAGATCCAGGCGATCACAGGGCACTCAGCGCTCGTTAACTCAATCATTTTGACTGAGGGCAAAGTGAAGTTTCTGAACCACATTTGTGTGGCTGCATGTTAATGCTTAATATTTTTTTATGAAAATTAAAAGAGGCAGAGTGTTTTATGACATATTTCTCATTTCTCATGGAGCACCTTGAACGTGCGTCTATTTCGCTTCAAATGCTCAATTTATACGCGCGTCCAATTCGCTGCGGACACTCAAATAGATTCAAAATGTTCACGCGTCAAACTAGACGTGGTATATGCGAATTTGACACTCTATTCACGTTCGGTGTGAACATAGCATTAAAGGTTATTTGTAAAGTTTAAATATACTAAGGTGAAAAGTAAATCTGGAATATCAGTGTGAGACTCACTTGAGGTGTCTCAGCATGTTCGACGCACTTAGGAGCATAGCGGTGGGGTTTGCGATATTCCTGCCAACAGCCTGAGCAAAGGGATGTCTGGCACCCTGAAAATATATGCAAGAATACAGAAATAACTGTAAAAACACATGCTTCAAAGCAATTCATGAGTCTGAAACTGTTCCAGTTCATGCAATATGTATGAAAAACAAGATTTAGACTCCAACCGTTTCAAACACAGCATATTCTGCGCTGTAACTCTCGCCTGGAACTACGCCGGCTCCGCCCACAAGCCCTGCCGCCAGGTTATCGATGATGTTGCCGTAGAGATTAGGCATCACTAGCACATCGAACTGATATGGATTCTGCACCAGCTGTGGACACACAGGACAATATGCTAGCTATATAGTTCATACTTATTGCCAGCCAGCCACTAACAAAAGATTGGAAATAATACCTGCATGCAGCAATTATCGATGATGATGGTTTCGTATTTAATCCTAGGGTAAAGTTCAGCCACCTCCGCACAGCTCTGCAGGAAGAGACCATCCGCAAGCTTCCTGTGAAGAGAGTCCAAGGCGAGTGAGTCTACGTGTTTAGCTTCTAAAACTGTATGGGCAGAATAATTTTGTCACACTTACATAATGTTTGCCTTGTGGACAGCAGTCACTTTGGTCCGGCCCTTCTTGGTGGCATAGTCGAATGCAAACTTAGCTATGCGGCGGGATTTCTCCCTGGTGATGATCTTCAAGCACTCAACCACTCCTGAAACGCTCTGCAAACACAAAGGTGCTCGTGATGCAGATGTACACGATCATTTAAAAAATAAAGAAGAAATTAATACTTTCATTCAGCTAGCATGCATTAAATTAATCAAAAGTTTCAGTAAGGACATACTATAATTTTTATTTTTCAAATACGCTGTTCTTTGTATTAAAAGAATCCTGAAAAAAAATATATAGCGGCTTTCACAAAAATATTAAATTAGTAATACTTTTTTTTTTTTTTTTACTTGAATGATTTTTGATGAATCATGTGACGGAAGAATGGAGTAATGTAAGAATAAATTGTAATATTTCACAAACAATATTACTGTTTTAATGTGTTTTTAAATAAAATAAATGCAACATAAGCCATTTCTTTCAAAAACCTAAACAAACTAACAATTTATGTTTACCAATTAACAATTAATATTAATTTCTCAATATTTAATTATTAAAAAAAATCTGTTTTGTAAAGGTACAATACACAAACCTCATATTTATGTAAAAGCAAAAGAGGAACAAACGAGTTAATTAAAAGTCTATGACAACTTTGATATTGAAAAACCGCAAAAAAAAAAAAAAAAAAAAAAAAGGTTTAATTTTTGGTGAGAAATATGTTGTCCTAAACCCATGTACTACTTCTTGTAAAACACAAGAGAAAGATTTCTAACTTTTTATTTTATACAAGGATTAGGGGTGTAACGATTAGTTTTAACAACGATTCGATTCATATTACGATTTGAGGTTGCCGATTCGATTCGAGGACGATATCGGTTAATTTAGAACGGTAAGATCCGAAAGGATTCAGGGACTTGAAATTGATTCAGTAACTTTTTTGCCAAAAATTTTAATAAGTGTGACTGAAATAAATACGTGCAGGCGAAGTTTCTTAGGTTCCTGTTGTTTTTTTAAAGGGAATCAGGTATCAATTAATTATGGATATAAACAAACAAGTAAACAATTAATTGCAAATGTGTTCACATTTTATTTGAATAAAGTGCAACCAACAGTTTAGGTTGAATTAACAGGAAGTTAGGAAGCTCTCATTTTCAATAAAAGTACAGTAAGTGCAACCAACATACTACTACTACTTCTGCTTGTTTTTCCAACATAAAAATATTACAATATTAATATCAAAAACAAAGTGCAACTAACATCTCTTCAGGTTTAATTATCAATAGGTTTACCTGCTACTTTTGCTGTTGTTTTTCCAACATAAAAATAATACAAATATAATATTAATACCAAAAATAAAGTGCAACCAAAATTTCTTCAGGTTGAATGAGCAGTGCTGAACCTGCTACTACTACAAACAGCGATCGAGCGACTTATTAAGAACATCTCTGTCTTTACTAAAGCCAAAGTGTTTCCACACACTAGACCGCAATGGTGGCTTGATAATTTCTCGCTCGTTGGCTTCTGCTCTGTCATCCGCTGTCATGACAAATCCTGTCAGTGCTATGTTTTGTTTTATTTGCGCGGCTGCTGACACGTGCGGCTGACGTCACATACAGGCTGACTGAAAAACGTTTAACACTTTTATCATTAAAAGTGTTAAGAAAAAACATCCATATAAAGTCTGACGTGCTTAAATCAAATGCATTATTTCCTATTATCGATACAATCGATTGATTACCTTTTAAAACGATATTAGATCGATATATGTTGTCCGGAAGGCCAACTTGCCGAGCACAGATCGATGTAGTTGGATCATAGGATTATAAATCGATACATTGATGTAGTAGATGAATCATTACACCCCTAACAAGGATAGGAACCACACCTTTTTTATATATATATAAGAGAAAAACACCAAAAAGCACAATAAAAATAGCTCATGTGATGTGCGTTATATACCAAAGTAATATGACTCTGTAAAGAACAGACCTAAATTTAAATCAATGATTATTAATTGTGATGCCATAATGTTCCTTTCCATATCTGTTGAATAAGTGAATTGGACTGATTAGTTCACTGAGAACAATTGGCTTAAATTGGCGCAGCATCTTGGGACATGTGGTCTTCACCTCACAGCCGTTAGAAAAGAATCGGGCTAGGACTCGGGCAGATATCATGTTCATGGATGCGATTATTAATGTTACTGTAGTATGAAGGAGAGAAGGACCGAGTGTTGTGGAGCTGAGCAAGGCCGCTGGAGCGATTGTTACACAAACACGCCTCGCGAGCAGTGGGACTTTTATTATGATGGGACACATTTGCCGAGCGCCAGCGCTATTTCCGGTCATGAGTATGAGTAAAGCAGCTCTGTTTATCATATTAGACACATTTAAGTGTGTTGAAAATGATGTTATGAGATTACTCTGTTTGTTCGCTCAGCGGCTGCTGTGACACTTGTTGCACACTGCTAGAGTGAAGCGCTTCTGCAGAATAAAACCAGAAACCGAGGGTAACGCAGATATGACGCAATTGACAGGCGACTCCTCCAGACGTCCCGGTTCCTTGGTTAAAATAGCAATTTCTTCACAATTTACAAATAGTTGGAAACATTTGGGATATTGTAAGAACTCAACTGAACAAAATATACAATACACTGGCCTAGTGGTTTTTGGATATTTTACTGCAAAAATACTACATAGTGCACCTTTAAAAAAAAAAGTTTTATTCATAAAATCCTCTGCATTTTTGCTGCATTACCCACTACTGTGTGCATTATTTGTCTAATAACGCAATGGCTCATCATCAATTCTTCCTTACTTAAATACATTATGAGCACAAGTACCTCATGCTCCAGAGAGCTGTATTCTCCCTCCGTCTGCTCTCTTATGATGACTAGATCCAGGTTATTGTGGCGGGTGCTGTAACCAGGAAGGCTGTTCACATGAACCACATTGGCAAACAGGTCCAGCTTTCTCCTGTACATCATAACACAATAAATAATCAATTAATCAAAAACTAGTGGGAGAACCATGAGTAGTAAAGCAGGCATGATAATACATCAGAGAAGTACCTCAGTCTCATCTCATATGATGCCAGTTCACCCTTGTACTCCATAGGAGTGTGTATTTTTCCTAAGCACAGAGAGAATTAAAACATTTATTTTAAGTGCCAAATTAAAGTTAGTATAAAGTAAATGTAAAAATGGTAAAAATGGTCACTGCCATTATAAAGCTTGGAAGCTTCAGGATATTTATTAAAATAATTCTGACTGTGTTCATCAGAAAGAAGAATGTCATATACACCTAGGATGTCTTGACGGTGAGTAAATCATGGGGTAATTTTGCTTTTAAATTGAACTACTCCTTTAACATGCTTAATTAAAACCACTATATTAAAATGTGAAGATCAGTTACATTACCTTTGATGGCAACTCTATTGTTCTTCATGGAGGACAGCACCTCGTCCAGTTTCTCCTCACTGGCCATGTTCTGCACCTCGCTCAGATGAAACTCCTCAAACTCCACAGGAACATCACCCGCCTAGAGGGTGAAGTGAAAAGGACATTGGATACAAGCGTAAGATGCAAGTATAAGGCATGAAAGAGGGCTGAACTGGAGCACAGGATTAAAAGCCCCGATATTATAATGAAGAATAAACTGGTGAGATGTCATCTAAAAGAAAATCAGGTCAAAATTAAGTTTGTCTGATTTTGAATGGCTGAGAAAGTGGAACAGTACCTTGAAAACCTCTTTGACAGCAGTCATCAGCTCAGGTCCAACTCCATCTCCAGGGACCATGGTGACCTTGAAGGTGCTATCAGCCCGTGCCGGAGGACTCTCCGGAACATTTTGACTGGAGGTCAAACTCAGGGAGCGGGCGCACAACGGCTGCAAACGGGCACCACTCAGACCCTGAGGTTGTCAGAAATGTCACAGGTGGGTCAAGGGCTATTATGGGTTGATATCACAGATCAGAGGTGAACAGCTTTTCATTTACGAATTAAACAGTCATGACAATTAAAGGGCTATTCAGTCATTGGAAAATGGACTTGCATGAACCATCCATATGCTCCTCAAAGGTCTTTCAAATGCTAAAAGCCCAGGCCAATTAAACAGCCAAAATCTGTAACATTTTAAGTGAAAAATATTGACAGCCTTGACACATTAATGATTTCTGCATTTCAATGTATTAAGTGATTTGACTTTTTTTTATGGGCGAAAATATTATGCAAGTCAATCAAGGCCCATCAAGCTGTTTGGTTACAGACATCCTTCAAAAGTTCTTATTTTATGTTCAGCAGCATAAAGAAATGTATAATGGTTTGGAACAACCTTATTATGGTACATTATGATAAAAAAAAAATGGGTGGACTATCTCTTAGTGTTATGTGTAAACAAACTTTCATTCCGTATGTTTAAAATAATATATAATTGTAATGGGAAATAATAATAAATTACAAATAACGTTACATATACAGAAGATTTTAATTGACGTCTCCTTTGAGTTGTCATCTGATAACGGTAATATATAATTTCCCCTTGTAACGTTATCCATCGTCACGCTAACGCAAGTCTTGACTTTAACATGTCTACAGAAAGCTAATCTTTGTATTTGGTAAGGCAAACATACATTAGTGATATTTCAGTGTAAACAGAGAAAATGACAGCACTGAGTTTTAAGACTCACCTTGGCCAATGTTACCAGACTCCCTCTCAAAGCGGCCGCCATCATGTATTAACGTGTGGGGTGGAAAAAGGTTGCTGCTGCGATCTTCCTCCTGAACTCGGAACAGTTGAGTGTGCGTTTCTCTACTGACCCCTGCTGGATGCAAGCGTTACCGCAGTGTTTCTCAACCCCCACTAGGGGTCCTCAGCAAACTGAATACTATTATATAAATATGTTTAACCATTTAATAATTACAGAGCTCTACGTTCCTCATAAGATTTAATCTACGTTCCTCATAGTGCCTCTAAACTATTTCTATTGGATTTTTTTTAATAGATTTATTTAATATTAATTATATTTCTTTAAAAAAATATATGTCCATTTAGAAGCAAACAGAATCCACATCACCCCAAAACTATGTAAAGTAAATCACACTGCTGATTTGTATTTCTAATTTATTTATTTTTATTTATTTTTTATTTCCCTGATTATCCATTCGTAGCTGCATTTAGAACCCAAACAAACGGGCCTTATTAAAGCTTTGTTCATCGTTCACTTCATGATGAAACTGGCACAGTGACAGAATTAGTGTGGAATCAGTAGTCTGAAGATCTTCTATGTTTCTTCATTGGACAACTAATTGAAAGAAATTGCTCATGTTAGTTTCTTCTGAGACACTTTCTTTCAATAAGCAGTTATTTAAAATGAATGATGATGTTAAAATACCAAATAGAGTTACTAGCATAGTAAGTGCAGGTCAAATACTCACAAGTCCAAAGTCATCAACATACGTATACTTCTGCTCTTTGTAATGTTGCTTTCTTGTCATTAATGTCAGGACGATCCAATCACAGATAACGTTCACCTGAAATGAACCACAGAATATTTGATTAATATAACTCTAATTATTGTAATCCAGTAAGTAACAGACATACATACCAGGCCTAGAAGGGCCAGACCTGCACCTATATTCAGAAGTGTTGGTACAACATTGAATTTTCCAGCCTGTATAAACAAAAGAAGTTAGTATGTGTTGTTAAACAGCTACATTTTAATGCCAATCTGCATAATGCGAGTGTATAGTATTCAAAAGGTCAAAATGTCTCACCTGGCCAAATACCATGACATCAAAGCGAATACCATATCCCTTGATAAGAGTCCTGGTCTCTGCACCGTCACTGTTCTTGTAATATTTAGCAAATCTGTAACGATTTGCCAAACCACACTCTTTAAATGCAACCTTGCTTCTTCAAAGGAACAACTTTTACTAACTGCAAACAACTCTTACCTGAAGTTGTAACCTGGTGCTACATTATTTTCTGGGTCTTTGTTGTCTAGTCTGCGGAAAGTGTAGCGAGGAACACACCAGCTCTGTGGCATGTCAAGGTTACAGTCCCACCGGATCTGCACTCCCATCACTCCTCCCTACGCAGAAGGAAAAAAGGACATCAAGTGTGACATTAAAAACATTTTCTAACATAGTATTATGTCCATTTTATTCTTGAAACAGCAATGGATAAACATAAATTAAGTGTCTGACATGGACTGCCATGGTCTGAAAATCCTCATCAGCTTCTCCGACAATGTCTTTGAGTCTGAAGATAGGGCAGTCAGGGTCTGTTTTACGGCTGAACACACACTTTGTCAAGTAGGAGCTATTAATATTTGGTAGGATATTCCTTCTGTAAAGACATAAGGAGCACATTTTATTCAGTTAATAAATTGGCAGATAACTAGAAAAATATAATGCCTTAAAAAAGCTTACCTGTTGAAGTTAAATTTGGGAAAGCGAATACTATTCTTAACGAGCACAGTGAAGTTTTCAGCATCCGCCAGAAGGGGTGGACTGAGACGTCAAGAAGGAAAATAAAACACAATTTTACCAATGTTAGTCATGCATATATACTGTAATTTATTCCTTTGATGGAAAAGTTTAATTTTCAGCATCACTACTCCAGTCTTCAGTCACATGATCCTTCACAAATCATTCTAATATGCTGATTTTGTGCACATTTATTATCAATTATCTTACTTTTAAATGGTATTTTTTTAAATTGTTTCCTCTTTTTTCAACATTGACAATAAGAGGAAATGTTTCTTGAGCAGCATATCAGCATATTTGAATGATTTCTGAAGGACCATGTGACTCTAAAGACGGGAGTAAGGATGCTGAAAATTCAGCTTTGCCATCACAGGAATAAATTACATTCTAAAATATATTTCATTAGAAAACATTTACATTTAAATACTATTTCACTGTTTTTACTGTATTTTTGATGAAATAAATGAAGCCTTGGTGAACATAAGAGACGTATAAAAAATTAATAAAAAAACATATATATAAATAACATATATATAAAAATATAATGTGTAAGTCTTTACTTTGGGGGATCAACAATCTTCTCTAAAGGACACCAGGACAGCACCTCGCAAGTCTTCACAGTGTCATTGTAATTGACACATCTGCCGGTCCGTACACCTGAAAAAATTAAATGCATTCCTTTATGTATATAAAATTATTTGCTTCCTGTCATCTAAACAGTTGGGATTGCAAAGATGACATGTCACAGTTAGTGTCATAATGCATTTATAGTAAATACAGAGCCATACCATCCCCACGAGCATCATTGAAGCCTCTCTTGCAGTCCCTGTGAGAGGTGCATATGGAAGCTAGATCTGGATTCTAAATTACACAAATTTAATAAAGAAAATACACTTATTTTAATGTAAAAAAGCAATATAAAATGTGTATAAAATATAAAATTTTACATTTACAAAAAATAATAGTAATTGATTTCAGCCAGTAAGGTTTGCTTTACATTTTTTTTAAACTTTTTTTTCTTAAAATTAAATTTTTCGAGTTTGATAGTTTGATAATACTTGGATTTTACAGAGCTTTTATGAACCCCTACTGTTCTTCTGCTCATGCGTTTTTGATGTAACACAGCACTGTTTCATACATTTGAGTGTGTTGAAAGTTATGGTATAATGCTACTCTGTGCTACAACTGTGTTGTGCTATATAACAGTGATCAGTTTTCTGATGAGTGCATCCAAACAGTTGCTCACCTGCCAAATAAAACACATAATATATTAATGCGTCTTTAATGTGTCTATGGTTTCTAAAAAATAAAACCGAAAATCGAGGGAAACACGGGTATCTGTTCCCTCTAAGCCGCGCACGTGTGGCCGCGCAGATAGAATAAATTGCCACCCAGACGCGAAATGAGGGGAGAAATTAATTTGGTTGTAGTTTAAAGCGGTGATGAATTGAGAAATCATCTTTCCCTCTGGCTTTTGATATATAAAAGGTCATGGTAACATAAGAATATCCTAAGTTTAAAATATCCTAATTAAAAAAAAGCTTTTATAGACAGCAGGCCTAGAAAATGATCGATTTCAGAATGTGCCTCATCTTGACCATCATGTGGCAAACACTGACGTTTACGAGCCCTGTGATCCAGAGAACCATTCCGGTTGCTGCTTTCAAAACAATCCCTCATGTGAACTGACCGGGGAGCTGAAGCTCATTTAACAGGGGCGTTTTTAGGATTTTCATTTTAGGGGGGCTTAGCCCCCATTGAGGGTTTTTTTTTGTTTGGGGTCCAAATTGCGCTATTAACTAGCACAATTTGTAGCTTACTAACTGCATGCCCATAGGATATTGGCTGTTAATTATTATGTATAAAGCTACTAATACCTTATTGCATGGCCATATTGTAGCCTACATGCATTAATCGTACCCAATAATGTAGGTAGGTTTATAATCACCAAAATCCCAAATTTTAGGGGGGTTCAGGGGCATAGTCCCCTAAGAAAATTTGAATTCTATGATCTACATATGTCCATTTTAAGATGTTCTGAAGGCCAAAAAATGTGATAACAATAGCTTGAAAACCATGTCACTGAGCAGTAGATTATTTGTCTCTTATCTCCACATCTCTCTTTTTCTGTTTTTATCTTGCCCTGTCTCTTCCCCTCATAACGCTGAGCTTTGACTCATAAAGACTAGTTTTTGCATTTTCGTCAGTAAAGAAAGTAAAAATATGGTTTACATATTAACATACTGATATTTATGAATAATTTTCTTAGACATGTTAATTTACTGTTTTAAATTAATTCACTATATAACCACATTCATTACTAATATGCCCAATACTGAAAAAAAAAACAGATTTTTTTTAATTTACTGTAGGTTACAAATGGAATAATATTAATTTACAATATATACACACACTCTAAAAAATGCTGGGTTAAAAACAACCCAAGTTGGGTTGAAAATGCACCAACCCAACAATTGGGTTGTTTTAACCCAATGGTTGAGTTGTTCTTACCCAGCAATTGGGTTGTCTTAAGCAACATTTAACCCAAACACTGGGTTAAAACAACTCAACCATTGGGTTAAAACAACTCAACCGTTGGGTTAAAACAACCCAATTGTTGGGTTGGTGCATTTTCAACCCAACTTGGGTTGTTTTTAACCCAGCATTTTTTAGAGTGCATTCATTTTCAATATGCCTAATCTGATGAAAATGGCTTTGTTAATATTTCTTGTTTGTTAATTAGGCCTAGGGTACCTTATGAATCACAGGCATATTTTTAACTCAAAATGACGAAATTAGACAAATGATTATTCATTTTCCTTAATATTTTTGTCTATTGTTTAACATTTCTAACTTAAAGCAGCAGCTGTCAAATATACATGTTTATTTCAACTGCTTACATTTCTCTCGCCCCTAAAAAGGGCCTATCGACGCCCATGTCATTTAATATGCATTTTTTATCCAATCCTAACCATACTTCCAAGTCTTCAGTGCGACACAGCCTCAAAACCAGGGTAGATTATTACTTATTCATTATAATGTTTTTGAATGTAAAAAACACACAAATGGCATTAGTTGACCTCAATAGTATAAAAAAGTATTATTGGGCATAATAATAATGGGCACAGCACGGTAACAAAATAGACAGTACATCCACCAAAAGTGTAGCGTGCAAACTCTAAAGACCTCAGTAACACACGCCAGTTTAAATAGATGTGTGTGGTTTGGGTTTCAGCGATGGTTAGATAGCTATAAAAGAGTTCACATGTTCCCTTCAACATACTTAATTAGCTATTAGATCAATATAATTACTATAGGTGATTTTGTTTTTGTTTTTACAAATTGAAGCATTATATTATATCAGTTTAAATACTTCAATTAGTTTTTATATTATATTAAAGGCTGTTATAATTATATTAAATTGTAAGCCAAATATATATTTTATCTCACATGGGGATTTTTTAGGGATCATTACCATTAAAAGGTAAAACAACAACAACAACAACAACAACCCTGATAAGTGTAACTGCTTTTTTTCAGCTGTCAAGTGATAATTTTTTTAACTAATTAATTCATTTTGTAATTAATCGCAATTAAAAAGAGAGTTACAAATGAAAGACAACTTAAATGCAGTATATTTTAAATATTTTTTTTGTAATGCATCTTTTTATGAATAAAGGCCAGTATCACTGACTGAACTAATACAGCTACTGATGTGGAATGTTTTAAACAATAATGATAGACATTCAACATTACAATATAATTGAAAGCCATTGCAATTTCAAAATTTATTAGGATTTAAAAAACAACATTTAATTTAAGTGAACTTAAATCAAGCTTTATACAATCCAGTGTAAAATCCAGTATAATACATGTCATTTACCTGTGGCCTTCATACCTGTCTAACAGCTAGGAAATGTACAGAAATTGAATACAGTTATCAAACAGACCGCACTACATAAATAACAAAATTAAAAATAGATCAATACATATTAAAGCTACAATTTTTCTCTATTGTCGTTGTTCTTTGATTAACATTAATGACAGACATCATCAGTGTGCCGCTGACAAACATGATGCGTATCTGACACACTTTCATGCACCGCTAATTTTATTTAAGATGTTATTTAACCAATTTAAAGGTGTCATGACCTAGATTTTTTATTTTTTTTATACTGTTGTCTGAGGTCAACTGATGACGTTTGTGTGGTTTTAACATTCAAAAACATCATAACTAATAAGTATTAGGCTGTTTTCTACACTGGTTTTGAGGCTGTTATCTGAATGCTGGGTTTTGATGGGCGTGCCACAATGGAAACTTGGAAGAAAACGCCCACGGCTAGGATTGGAGAAGATTTGCATATTTAATAAAATTCAGCTCCTCTTTCAGTTCAGTTCACAATGAGAGAGGAATTGTTTTGAAAGCGGCAACCGGAATGATTCTCTCAATCACAGGGCTCGTAAACTAGCCTAGAAATCTAGACGCACCCTAGCGGCAGCAAATATAATCTGCCCACAAGTGTCTAGCAACTCTCAATACACTTTTGAGCTGTAAACTCCAAACTCTGGTTGGGCCAATCAAATCTTGTATAGAGTCGGTGGGCGGGGCTTAACATAATGACGGCAGAGTTGCGCTTACATGCTTTTAGTAAACACAGAAACTGGAGAACGGCGTACTTTCGAATCAGCTTTGACCGCGATTCTGGAAGACTTGGAGTTAAGCTTTTCTCTGAGAAAAGAACAAAGAACGGCACTGAAGTCATTCTTAAAAAGGGAGGATTTGTTCGGAGTTTTGCAGACGGGATACAGCGAAAGTTTAATCTTTCAACTAGCTCTTCTTCACCTTCGTTGCTCTGGTTGGTTGTAGCGCTATCCAATTGCGTGCACGCCGAGCAGAGGGAGTTTGAAAGACAACCGTTTATCCCGCCCCTCGGATTGAGCCCTGTCAATGGTGAGTTTCCAGACCAAACATCTTGATGTGGGTCTGGCCTGTCAGGCTACTCGTAAACGTCTTTTCTAACAAACACAATGATTTATTTCTCATCCACCAGCGACTGATTGGAATATTATTTCTGTATTACATGACCCGCACGATCGATGGATATAAGCATGAACCACACGCACACGCACACGCACATGCACACACACAGTGCGCACACGCCCAGATCAAGAAAGGAATATTATTTCACTATAACCTGTCTGGAAAACACATAGCCCCGAGACTACTATTACATATAAAAAATACATTTTACTCACATAAGTTTGTTGCACCATTCCTGATGGACTCAACATAGAAGGCACAACATTGTGTCTGCAAATCCAGCAATTGAGACAAACGATTCCGCAGTGAAATGAAGCGAACACACAAACGTTCTTACCCATGTGAGCTGGAACTTCATTAAAGCTACACTGTGTAACTTTTTTAGTTTATTTTTTGCTAAAAACACGTAGTTCTTTCCAAAATATATGTGCGCATTAATGTATATTTACTTCTTTCAAGTAATAAAGTATTTTCGTAAGTTTATAATATGTCATTGAAAATACATACGGGTGAGGGGCTCGAATGCCGGTCGCCATGTTGTCCCTCCATCTTGAAAGTACATTAGCCAAAAAGGGACATACCCGTAAATTCAAGCTCGCCTTTCCCGTTTTAACACTCGATGGCATCGTGTCGAATGTGAAGAGAGGGACTGCCATGTTAATCTTGGACTAAATCGGCCACCGTAGGAGTTAAAACGAAATCAAAATTAAGAGGAACAGAAACTATTATTCACTGGATGGTCATATACCTTTTCACCACTAGATGGGGGAAAATATCACACAGTGTAGCTTTAAAAATAAATGAAGTATAAGGAAGCTTATGCAGCGACTGTGTTCTTCCACAATATATTGATATCTTCTTCAGCATGTTTATTGCTGCTGGCTAGTGTGATCCGATGAGTCTGTGGGCGGGGCTACTGAATTACACGTGCTTATTATTCTGTAGAGGCGGTGTTTCGTCACGCTATGACGTAGGGATAAAGCGCATCGTTTCCTGGGCCTGGTGTCTATGAAAGCTTTTCTTTGACTACAAGCTCTGAAACTTCCGCTCTGAAACTTCCAGGATATTCTTATATTAAGGGGTGCATCTTAATCAGCTCCCTAGTTAAGTAGTCAGAGCACTAATCAGGGAGTCAGCCACATTCATTTACACAATATAGCCTACTGATTCATGGCCTTGGAAGTTATTGAGACACACCCAGGACATTCACAGACAGCTGGTTCTCTTTATTAGCATTAATAAGAGCATGATCTGTAATGCTAGAACGTTAGTGCAAAAACAGATGCTGCGTCAAATATTTTTTTAACGCATTAAACAGAAATGTTTTTATTGCATGCATTATTAGCACGCTTATATTTGACAGTACTACAAAATATATAACTATGTTTTCGTGGTTTTCTTCCACTAGAATCTTACATACTGCACCTTTAATTGACAAAAGAACCCCATACCTCCTATAATGACTCACCTCTGCACATTTGGACTGTGTTTGGTTAGTGGTGATAATCATGTTGGTCAGCACAAAGAAAGAGCCATCCTCCTGAAACATTCAAAAGTGTGTTTTCATAATATCGAAAATATCTTTACTTCCTCATCTGAATGCCCAGAGGTATAAACATTTCCTTTAAAGTGTAAACTGCTAAATCACTGCTATTAGCAAATAGTATGTTGGTTGTTTGAAAAGGGGCCACAGGGTTTTTCTAGTACTATTTCAAATTAATAATATTTAAATAATTTAGTATTTCAAATGTTAATCCTATGGAAAAAAATCAGCACCACTGAGCTCTCACTTGACATTATTTACTGTAGCATACAACCGTTGGCAAATCATTGTGTATAAGGAGAGTTGGGGGTTTGTTTTCTTGCTTGTTTTGGAAAATTAAATGCTAGTTGAGTAGTGTGTGAGTATTGAGCTCAGGTTTTGCACAAGTGTCTGCCTTCAGAAAACAAAACCTGAGTGAAATGAAAAAAAAGTGAAATGACTATAAATTAATCATTTTTAATTATTTAAATTCATTGACAGTGCTAGTATAATTTTGTCAAACAAGCATGAAAACATAAGAGAAAGAAATCTTAAGGGCATTGGAATGCTGACTAAGGCTGTGTCCGAAATTGCATACTCTCGTGTAGGTACTTCTTTAGGTACAAGTGTAAGTATGAATGTTATCTGGTCTGGATATACTACATTTGCCATATTGTAATTATCATGTGACCTACATGTGTTACTTTCTTTACTGCCATTCATAAATCCTCTCCCATGGCCTTTGGATAGTAAAGTGTCCAGTGTATGCACACTTTAAAATCTTGCTAGAAGTAGGTAATTTTTTCCTACTCTTTTATGAATATTGTGAATTAAGACATACTTATTTTGTCACAGTTTTTCACCTACTGTGTAGTAGGGAAGTATGCAATTTCAGATTGAGACAATTTGGTCTCTAAAGGTTGAAAACCACTGTTGTCACCAAAGAGACATGTTCAAATACACCACAATGACAAATATATAACGTTATGCTAAATATTGCACACAGCCCTTGGAGTAAACAGTGAACACAAAACTGTGTAAGAGCTTACAAGCCCCAAATAATCCTTCTTACCCCATGAAGGTGTTGGCACTAATGGTGAGGGGTTAGTGTAAATTGTCTAGCCTGTACCTCCTCTTTGTCAAATCGACGGACTAGCTACCTGAGGTGGGATGATGTAGTCTGCCACATCCCAAATCCGTTCGCCCAACTCAGTGGTGTTTGTTAGAGCAACGCCTTTCACTTTGGTCGTGACAGAGCTGAGGACGGTGTCTGTGTCCTGGTAGCCTTTCTTGAGAACACACACATACCTGTACCCAAATAAGGGCGTTTTTTTTAAAGAATATAATTTCATTTTAAAGAATGGAATGTAAATGTGTTTTTTTTTTGTGCTTACCCGATGACGTAGGCTATGACTAAAGCTTGAGTAAACCGATTCAGCGTTCCCACTTTCTTGCTCCTTATCACCAATATTTTTGACGTGTAGTAGTCGAAAAAACACTCACCTACTGAATTACAGCAACCCTTGCCGGTCATTATGATCGCTTAAATTAAATAGTTAAAAAATGTCTTCCACTCTGCAGTTGAACTCAATCACAAGTTCAGTATGTTATTAACTTTCCACGACGCCAGTCCGGCCCAAACGTAGGCTACTACAAACGTACAGGCTTTCCGCAAAATTATTGTTTCACTTTCTGACTTGAGAGGGAAGATACAATCATGCCCTATCTACTCAATGAGCGTTTTAAAGGATAGTTGGCGTTGGAAAAAAGGGAGTTTTGTCACTACGCGGTTCCCTTATTTAAACATGGTTTGTTTGATGACTCTGCTGTTTTCTGCACAATGAAGGTGAACGGTGACCAGAAAGTGTGTGTGTGTGTGTGTGTGTGTGTGTGAGAGAGAGAGAGAGAGAGAGAGAGAGAGAGAGAGAGAGAGAGAGAGAGAGAGAGAGAGAGAGAGAGAGAGAGAGAGAGAGAGAGAGAGAGAGAGAGAGAGAAATAATATTTTTAAAATGTTTTTACTTTTGTAGAGATGAAGGTAAACACAGCAGTCAGGTGACGAGAGATACATTTATTGACAATATTGGGAATATTTATAGGGAAAAAGGCTAAAGAAATGTTCCCTTTTTTCTCCACAAGAAATCAACAAAAAGTATCCTGCAGGAAACCACATAATATCAAATTACATTCCATAACACACACAGGGAGGAAACATTCCTCCCAGCTCTTTCCCGTGGGTGTCGAGTGATTTTCTGGAACACAGCTGGAAACATGCTATTTCACAGTTTACTTCTTTTTATGAGGTAAAGTCTGCACAGAGATCATCACATTCATTTACTGAAAAATGACAATTGCTTATATAATTTTTTTTATTATATACAAAAAAAGCTAACTGATTTCATTTTCAGTGGTTAAACAAAATGGAACGTATAAGTAGCTTATTGATAAATACTGATAAATATTCAGAATTACTGATCATTAAGAATTATTGATAACATTATAAAGTAAGCATATGTTTTGTATAATGATACATTTTCATGAATAACTCTGTGTTTTAACCAACAATGCCTACCAATTTGTTTATGAGAGGAAATGTTTCAAAATTTTGGGTTTTAAGTGCTCCATGTTTTTGAAATCAGTGGGGTTTACGGTCTCCTTGATAGAGAAGATTCTCTGGTGGGCCTCATCAAACAACTCAGCCCCAATTTCTTCCCTGACTCTGTCCTTCCACGCCTTGAGCTTTGGTCTGTTCTCAAACACATCCATACCAGCACCTAAAGGCTGAAACAGACCATCAGAAATATTGTGTCAGAATCAGATATTATTCCCCCTAAATTCTCAGGTTATCATTTTGCTTCATCCTGATGAATGACTTAATTGAATTGAATGAATCATGAATTTAAATGAATCGAATGAATTGAATGCATACCTGCATGATTTCGACAATAGCAACCAGGTCAGCCATTGAGATCTGATCACCGACAATGAACGGTCTGTCTTGAAGGAACTTCTCCTCAAAAAATTTCAGTGATAGATCAAGACTCTCTATAGCATTGTCAATCTTTTCTTTAGGGACCTCAACTCCCAGAGCTTTTGGGATCAAAAGCTATACAGCAATACAAGAAAACAATTGAATTCCATTAACAAATTACATAATTACACAAAAAAGTTGGCAGTTAGCAGAGTAGCAATTCTAAAGATTAGGTTTTTCAATCCCAAAGTCATAGAGCAATTGGAGTCATCATCAACCAGGGATTTTCTGCAAACTAAGCATTGTTCTGCTCACTACAGTAACTTAGAATGAGAATAAATACACTTCACTCACATTGAACCAGACTATCTTGGATCCATGCATCCGTATGGAAGTGTGTTGCCACGATAGATATTCATTTACTCTAGCACGCTTCTGCAAGTCAGCTGGGTACCAGTGGTCCGGAGTGTGGAACTTCTCAGCCAGGTACATCATAATGGC
The DNA here is from genome assembly GCF_024679245.1 of Pseudorasbora parva. NCBI lineage: Eukaryota > Metazoa > Chordata > Actinopteri > Cypriniformes > Gobionidae > Pseudorasbora > Pseudorasbora parva. The sequence goes on along the minus strand of NC_090189.1, from coordinate 15,547,130 downwards.
AATACTAAGGGATCATGAACAAGTTAATTTACTCAATGAACAGTTTCACAAGAGGCAAACAACAGGTGTAAAAAAGGGCAAATTCTTATTCTCTTACCCCTCCATGGCATGACTAGTGAATATTGGTGAGTTAGAAAGATTCTGAGGGGAAACCTTTAAATATTTCTATCCTGCTTCCGTTACAAATCTGTGGGGACCAATCACAAACTGGCTTATCCACCTGGCGCGCTATTGGTGGGTTTAACTAGACTGGTGGGTAAACCCAGCCCGTTCGGCCGGCGATTTGATTTCGCCCTGCAGTTGTACGTCACCCGGATTGTTGGTCTGATTGGTTGAAGGACCATTCAACTGCGTACAGTGTCATTTGAACTATGCCCTTCCATGAAATCAGGCCATAATGTAGCTCCGCCCCTTTTCAGTGCTGTGTTCCTGTTATACTTAAAGCCGCACTTGGCTACTTTTGCTCTCGGGGTCCCCCTACAGTTTGGAAAAAATAATGTCCTCAACTACTGTCGTAAGATCTGTCATCCTACAACAGGGGATGCCATCGCGCGTGCATTTGTTGACATGACAACCCTGATAGCCCTGAACTAGTGATGCGTCGGTCGTCTCATAACCCACGGACCCCGTATGTCTATTTAATGGTCGCGGGTGCGCGGCGGGTTGTAAAAATATATACAGTGGTGCGGTGCGGGCCAAATAACTTCATAAAAGTGGCGCCGCGGGTCGGTGCAGCACCTATGTGCAGCACTAACAGTTCCCCTGAACACTGCAAGAGGAGTTTGGAGTTCTTCTGGCGTCGCGTGTGAAATGTCTTCATCCCAGGTAACGTTACAGTCAGTGGCATGTTTCAGCATGTCATATGAATAATTTCATGCCATGGGTTTTATTTTTTTCAAACGCCAAATAATCACGATGCTCACGTTTACAAGCCAGCGTCATTATAGTAGTCTATTGGTTACCGTTTTACAGAATCTATATGATACTTCAGTTCAATGTTTGAGTGGTAGCTCACCGTAACAAGCAGGACAGAATCGGTCGGGCACGCCTCCTTCAACTCACGCCGACGAGCAAACGCTGGTCACATGTTGATCCTCGTTCTGCCTTTAATCCCATCACTTTTTCGTTTCCTCTTATTGCTTTCTCTTCAACAAAACCTTTTCTTTCTTATTTGTCTCTGCTGCTTCGGACAGGACTATATTATCCGACGAACAAAGTTGGGCTCGCACGTCCGAATTTAAGGAAGTGTGGGTGTTGGTGGAAGTGACGTATATGCCGTAAAGCAGTCGAATTTTGTAGTTCTTTTTGTTCTCGGGTTACTACCCGAAACCCGAAGTTTAAAAGTACGATTAAAAACGATACAGACCCCATCAGGCTATGACAGACGTGTCATTCAACCTATTGTAAGTCGATTTATCATCACAAGAGTCTTAAAAAATATATTATGAAGGTTGAAAAGTTACCTAGTGCTGCTTTAAAAGATTTTACATGAATGAAGAGACAAATCTAGTTTTCTTATCTTTAGAATGCATTTAAAAATTCTTAAACCATTTAGCACCTAAAACTTCTGGATTCCTGAAATTTTTATTGTATTCGCTCTTCTTTTAAATTACAGAAACTTTGAGTTCCTATAGATTGAAAAAAATATATGAAAAAATAAATAGGGCAATGGGGGTCCTTGAAGTCGAAAATGTTGAGAGCCACTGATTTAAAACCTTTTATCACTATTAGATCTTAAAATAAATTGAAAGCAAGAAATTACTTGCATTCCATAGACCACATACCTTTCAGCCAAGCAAAAGTCTCCATCTTTGATTGCTGGTAATTTTCTTAGCAGGTTGATTTTCCCAAACTCTTCCCCATATTGATAACCTAAGGGACAATGACGTTTGGGTAAAATACTCATGTTATAATATTAATGTGTTTATTTATTTAATAGGCTACAATACAAATGTTCAAAGATATGCAAGAACTACATAATTGTCTGCCAAATTAGCTCGACTATAACCACTAGCGTGCCTCTAGAACTGCATGTAGTCTCTAAACCACAACTTTCTCCACACAATAGAAATGTGACGAAATGGGGAAACGATACATTTCAATATAAAATCAAGAACTTACAATATAGTTTACACGCTTTTTCTGTCTATAAATAAGTTGAACGCAGCAAAATCAAAGTAAAGAAAAAACAAATTCCACAGTTTTATAAAACGATATCATACCGTCAAACAGCGCAATCTTCTTGTGGTCAAACTGGATGTTGTTTTTTTGGGCAAAGATGTAAACAGAGCGACATGGCTGCGAAAACAGATCCAAATAGATTTCCAAAGACATTTTTTAAACGACTTAACTTCTACTCTGAAGCACTCCACTCCAAAACTTCATTAAAGTGACTGCACTGCTGCACAATAACCTACCTATTGCCAACTCACTGTACTAAGTTACACCACACCCCGCTGAACTCTGCTCCTAAACCCTTTGTTAACTGAGGAATTATGTCATAGTGGTTGAATGGAATTTAATCACAAAGCACACAAAATACCTAATCCTGGTAACATTTAAAGTTAATTAATAAATTGTCTAATGTGAGATGAGAAAAGAATAACTGATACTTTTTTCATTTCTTTTCTATCTCTGGTATCTGGCGCCATCTGTCGGAAGTCTGGGGTCTTTTGACCATGACAGCTCAGAGTAGTCAAGTATCAATGCATATTGCTTTGAGTGTTTTGTAAAACTACTCTTAAGATATCCCTACAGAAGATAATACATTATACTAATAAACTACTTTCTTGACTTTAGAAAAGTTGCTTAGAGGTAAAATTGATACACTTTACAATTGCAATTTATTAGTACTGCATGTTTATTTTTGTGACAAAAAAAGAAGAATTGTTTTACCTTTTTTCTTGAACCACGAGGTCCAAACTTAATTGGTCAAATTATCCTTGGAAGCAAATGCAACCCACATCATACCAAACCCAATGAATGAATTACACAGATGTTTTATTCAAGACCATTTTTTTAATTAGTTTTGCGTATCTTCATTTGAAATTTTGAACCAATGTTCTTGACAAACAGTCTGACTCTGTACTATGCCAAATAAAATGTGTTTGAAACTGATATCCTTAAAATAAATGTGTAAATCAAAACTTATTCTAAACTGACTACATTGGTTTTGGATATTTTCCATGGCTTTCCATTTTCCAAGCTCACTATTGGATGATTCTTGATTCTTATATGGTCTGATTTAACCAGTAGATTGATTGATGTGGCACTTTCTCTGCTTGACGAACAGTTCTAATGAAATACATTATTCTAATAACTTCCAACTTCTTAAAACTAAAAATAGACACCCATCCCATCATGACGTGCTACCAAAATGCTAAATGCATTTTATATTTAACACATTAGTAAACTGATTATTTTCTAATCACATGAATTAGTTACTTTCTTAAGAAAGTCTGGAGATTTTAATGCAAAATATTATTAATCCCATAAGAACACAACTTCCTTATAATCCAGCAGCAATGCATGTCCAGCTAGCAGAATCCCAAACAGGAATCACATATGGAGAATTTACTTTTAAAGAAGAAATGTATTATAAGAAGCTCATCACTGTTCCTTTCTTCCCAATCTGTCCCGGCTCCAGAGGGTAGAACAATATTAAAATACTGAAACAGAACACAAAAGAGAAAGACAATCAGATTCAGGACATTACATTTTATAACACAAAGTATGGTTTGAACAAAGGTTGCTTTGAAAGGCAAGTTGAAACTTGTAGCCATTTTGAGGCAATACCTGTCGAAAAATTAGCCTTTGGTGATTCTCAATCAGCTCTCTAGTTCAGTAGTCAAGGCACTGATCAATTGCAAACCCCTACCAGTGCACTGAAACATTTGCTCCCTAAAAAATCCAACAATTCACCATGAAAACCAGGGAGCATCGATGCTCACTTGGGCTGGGCTGTGTTCGAAATCGCATACTCTCCAGCAGTAAGTACTTATTTTGAATAAGTAATTACTTCACACCTACTAAAAAAGATATGTTCTATATAGCATGAATGTGTGCAGTATTTAATCCATATGCATTACATTTGTCATGCTGTCATTATCATGTGACCTGTCAATGTCAGTGTGGCAAGGGGGGCGTGGTTCAGCGAGGTCTGCAGCGGGAGAGAGGGCCACGGGACGAGCGGTAAGTGAGTGGGTTGGACGCGGATTAATAACACCTGTCTCTTGTTCTAGTAATGAGCGCGGAGACGGGATAAAACACCAGCGGAACCGGAGACCGAGGAGAGAGAGAGTCGGACTGTTGATGCACAGAGACCCTGAGTATACCGGAAGCCGGAAGTGCGTGACCCGGAAGTGATACAGAGACTGAGCGATATATGAGAAAAGAGACACACGAGGAAGTGTGCACGTTTGTGTTTGAGTGAATAATAAATAAGCATCAACAGTCCTGCCGACCCCCGTGTCCTCTTCCTTCCTTACCTCATCGAACTCGTTACACTGGTGCCGAAACCCGGGAAGGAAGCAGGACAGAGCCGCCGCCATGACAACGCCCTCCGCCTCGCCATTTGCGGAGATCATCACCTCCCTCGCGGTCCTCCACCAGGAACATCACAAGGCATTGCTGGACCTTCGGACCGAGCAGGAGCGCCGCTTCGAGGCCATTGTCCAAGGCCAGCAAGAGGACCGCGAGCAGTTCCGGAGCTGGATGGACCGGGAGGTTCGCGCCGAGGCCGCTGGGCGGGCCAGCGCACCGGTGCACGTGCCCCTACAAAAGATGGGGCCGGAGGACGACCCCGAGGCCTTCGTGGACCTCTTCCAAAAAGCCGCGGAGGCCTGCGGGTGGCCCCGGGCACAGTGGCCGGTGCGCCTCATTCCACTGCTATCCGGCGAAGCCCAGGCGGCCGCGCAACATCTACCGGTTGCGAACCTCCTGGACTACGATGATCTGAAGCGGGCTATTCTTCAGCGGGTCGGCCGGACCCCAGAACAACACCGCCAGCGTTTCCGCTCCCTGGAGTGGGGCGAGTCCGGTCGACCCTTCGCCTTGGCCCAACAGCTCCGGGACGAGTGCCGCAGATGGCTGCTGGCCGGCGGCAGCGACGTGGACCATGTCGTCGATCTGGTGGTGCCTGGAGCAGTTCATCACTCGGCTCCCCAGGAAGACCGCCGAGTGGGTCCAGTGCCACCGGCCCACGTCGCTGGAGACGGCCATCAATTTGGCGGAGGACCACCTGGTGGCGTGCCCGGGGGTCGGCGCACCCCCACTAACTTCTCCCTCTCTCTCTCCCCCTTCTCTCTCTCTCTCTCGACCTGTCCCTCTCCCCAGGTCCCGCCCTCCAGGCCCTCCTCGCGTTTCCCCCAGAGGCCGGGGTGGGATGGGCCCTGGACCGTCTGGGAGTTCGCGGGTCCCGCCCAGGGGGGCGGGGCCGCTGGGGACGGGTAGTGACTATGGATCCGGTTCCGCCCCCTATCCGCGCTCAGCCTCCAACCCACTCCCCGCCGCCGGGGCGGCGGGTAGGCCTGGGCTGGCCTGCTGGCGGTGCGGTGATCCGGATCATTTTGTGGACCGATGTCCGATGATGGACATCGGAACAATGATCCGGATCCCGGACGTCCAGCGGACCACCCCCGATCAAGCAGGAGAGTACCAAATTCCTGTAAGTATCAAGGGGGGTACATATCAGGCCTTGGTGGATTCAGGATGTAACCAAACCTCGATCCATCAAAGCCTGATTCAGCCTGGGGCGTTGGATACAAGCCGCGTGGTTAAGGTGCGGTGTGTGCACGGGGATGTGGTGGAATATCCGGTTGTCCCAGTCACGATACAGTTTAGGGGGAAAAAGCATAGTGTTGAGGTGGCGGTTAGTCCCCACCTCCGGTGGGGGAAACCCGCTTGGGGAAACAAGGCTAGGAACGGGGCGGTGCGAGTGCAGGTTGGCGAGGCTGATACGGGGCCCTTGGGAACAGCTTCAGAGGAACCGAGCGGGGTTGAGAGACTGATTCTCTCGGACCGCGATGACTTCCCTCTGGAGCAGTCTCAAGACGAGACGCTAAAACATGCGTTTCAACAGGTCCGCACCATCGACGGTCAGCCCCTTCAACCCGCATTGCCCGTCACGTATCCTTATTTTGCCATAATTAAGGATAGGTTGTATCGAGTGACCCAAGACGCTCAGTCAAAAATGGATACAACCCAATTGTTAGTACCAAAGAGCCGCCGGGAAATGCTTTTCCAGGCGGCTCATTCGAACCCGATGGCGGGCCACCTGGGACAGGCGGCCACGCTGAATCGTTTAATGACCCGATTCTTTTGGCCAGGCATTTATGACAATGTGCGCAGGTGGTGCGCGTCTTGTCCTGAATGTCAGTTGGTGAACCCACTGGCCGCCCCAAAAGCGCCATTGCGCCCTCTACCATTAATGCAGGTCCCCTTCGAGAGAATTGCGATGGACCTCATCGGGCCATTAGAACGATCCGCACGCGGGCATCGTTTTGCGCTAGTTATCGTGGACTACGCAACACGATACCCGGAAGCAGTGGCTCTCCGCAACATCTCGGCGAAGAGTGTTGCGGACGCACTGTTTCGTTTAATCTCCCGGGTGGGGATTCCGAAAGAAATCCTCACTGATCAAGGCACGGCGTTTATGTCACGCACGTTAAGCGAATTGTACGGATTACTGGGCATTAAATCCATTCGAACCAGCGTCTATCACCCACAAACAGACGGCTTGGTCGAACGATTTAATCGCACTCTTAAATCCATGATCCGTAAATTCGTACAAGAAGACGCCAAAAATTGGGATCGGTGGTTAGAACCCCTCTTATTTGCTGTGCGCGAGGTCCCGCAAGCCTCCACGGGGTTTTCCCCCTTCGAGCTTCTCTACGGGCGTCAGCCACGGGGGGTGCTGGACGTCCTACGAGAAACTTGGGAGGAGGGGCCTTCGTTGGCCAAAAACGAAATTCAGTACGTCATGGACTTGCGAACAAAACTCCACACATTGGGGCGGCTATCTAGGGAGAATTTGTTGCAAGCCCAGGACCGCCAGAGCCGGTCATATAACAGGGGTACTAAACTGCGCAAATTCACACCGGGAGAGAAGGTGCTCGTTCTACTCCCAACCTCGAGCTCAAAATTAATGTCGAAGTGGCAGGGGCCGTTTGAGGTCGCACGGCAGATAGGAGAGCTCGATTATGAAGTGATACGATCCGATAGGAACGGGGCACGTCAAATATACCACCTCAATCTGCTGAAAAAATGGAATGAGGTGGAATCGGTGTTGTTGGCAACGGTGATCGGGGGAGAGGATGATCTCGGGCCAGAGGCGAGCATTAAAGCGCAATCAGTCGCGCTGGCCCCTGGGGGAGATCACCTCTCACCGTTACAACTCGCTGATTTATCGAAATTGCAGGCGGAGTTCGCCGACGTGTTCTCGCCCCTACCGGGACGTACCGACTTGATTCAGCACCATATCGAGACCGAGCCGGGCGTGGTAGTTCGCAGCCGGCCGTATCGCTTGCCTGAACACAAGAAAAAAGTAGTTCAGGACGAATTAGGCGCAATGCTCGACATGGGAGTAATCGAGGAGTCCAACAGTGACTGGGCGAGCCCGATAGTTTTGGTCCCCAAAACGGACGGCTCGGTCAGGTTCTGTGTGGACTACCGCAAGGTGAACGCTGTGTCGAAGTTCGACGCGTATCCAATGCCACGGGTTGACGAATTGCTTGATCGGTTAGGCTCGGCTCGATTTTATTCGACACTGGACTTAACAAAGGGCTATTGGCAGATCCCCTTGTCTCCATTGTCCAAAGAAAAAAACAGCTTTCACCACGCCGTTCGGATTACACCAATTCGTCACGCTTCCTTTCGGCTTGTTCGGGGCACCCGCAACCTTCCAGCGACTCATGGATAGGATTTTGCATCCCCATGCTGCATATGCTGCGGCGTACCTAGATGACATAGTGATTTATAGTCACGACTGGCAGCGGCATATGCAGCATGTGAGGGCGGTCCTAAGGTCGCTGAGGAGAGCGGGGCTCACGGCCAATCCGAAGAAGTGTGCGATTGGGCGGGTGGAAGTAAGGTATCTGGGCTTCCACTTGGGTCATGGACAGGTGCGTCCTCAAATTGATAAGACTGCCGCAATTGCAACCTGTCCGAGGCCCAAGACCAAAAAGGAGGTAAGACAGTTCTTGGGGCTGGCGGGATATTATAGACGGTTTATACCAAATTATTCGGACCTCACCAGCCCTTTGACTGATCTTACTAAAAAGGGGCTACCAGATACGGTCCAGTGGACGGAGCCGTGTCAACAGGCTTTTACCCAAGTAAAGGCTGCCCTATGTGGCGGGCCGCTGTTACACTCCCCTGACTTTTCTCTCCCTTTCTTGTTGCAGACTGACGCGTCGGACAGGGGGCTGGGCGCAGTCCTGGCCCAGGAGGTGGAGGGGGGAGAGCGGCCGGTGCTGTACATTAGCCGCAAGCTCTCCAAGAGAGAAGCTAAGTACAGCACCATAGAAAAGGAGTGTTTGGCCATCAGATGGGCCGTTCTCACCCTCCGCTACTACCTCCTGGGGCGGGAGTTCACTCTCTGTTCGGACCACGCTCCTCTCCAATGGCTCCACCGCATGAAGGATACCAACGCGCGGATCACCCGTTGGTATCTGGCTCTTCAGCCGTTTAAGTTCAAGGTGGTCCACAGGCCGGGTGCTCAGATGGCTGTGGCCGATTTCCTCTCCAGAAATGGGGGGGGGGGGGGCTGCAGGCCGGACGGCTCCCCGGCCTGAGTCGGGCGGTGGGGGTATGTGGCAAGGGGGGCGTGGTTCAGCGAGGTCTGCAGCGGGAGAGAGGGCCACGGGACGAGCGGTAAGTGAGTGGGTTGGACGCGGATTAATAACACCTGTCTCTTGTTCTAGTAATGAGCGCGGAGACGGGATAAAACACCAGCGGAACCGGAGACCGAGGAGAGAGAGAGTCGGACTGTTGATGCACAGAGACCCTGAGTATACCGGAAGCCGGAAGTGCGTGACCCGGAAGTGATACAGAGACTGAGCGATATATGAGAAAAGAGACACACGAGGAAGTGTGCACGTTTGTGTTTGAGTGAATAATAAATAAGCATCAACAGTCCTGCCGACCCCCGTGTCCTCTTCCTTCCTTACCTCATCGAACTCGTTACAGTCAGTTATGTTGATTTACTGCCATTCATAAATCCTCTCCCATGACCTCGGGATAGTAAGATGTTCATCGTGTGCAAACTTCAGAATCGCGCCGGAAGTAGTAGGTCATCCGGGTACTTTTTATATGCACTGTGAATTTGGACATACTTCTTAAGTCATACTGTTTTTTGGCCTACTATATAGTAGAGAAGTTGTGATTTCCATTAATGTTTCCATTGCGGAAATTCTGAAAAAATTCATTTGCGTGAAAGAACATGAAATTCATTGCATGAAAGAACGTGAGCCAATTCAACACACATAATGATGTGATAGATGTTTACAAAACTACAAATGATTATTTAATTATATTTCAGCATAAACATACATTGCTATGCAGATAATGAACAATCTAGCTAACATTTCTAATTTATGGCTGAAATGTTGCACGTATATGTAACAAGCAAATTATTTATCATATTGTACTATATATATATATATATATATATATATATATATATATATATATATATATATAAAACGTTCAAAAATCAGAAAGATATCAGTTATGCTGTTGGTCATTAAAAAAAAAACCGAACAAAAAAAAAAAACAGTGATGTCATCATCAGTGTCCCAATGGCTGTATCCAAAATTGTTATATAGTAGATGAAAAACTGTATGTGACAAAACGAGGTATGTCTGAATGCACAGTACTCATACAAGAGTCGGCAAAAAGTATCCTATTCTTCCAGTTATTAGAATTAGAACCCATTGGCTTGCAGTATACAAGCAACGGTTGGAGTTAAAAATCTTCATTTGTGTTCTACTGAATTGGGGGCAAGCAAATAAACATACAATTTTCATTGTGGTTCACTGGTGGTTTAGTTTCATATACTTTTCAACATTTCTTTTGTTTATTCAAAAATATAAATCTCATCATAATATTATTTAATGCAGTTGTAATTTTTCGGTGTAAATTATTTAATTTGATTGGTAACAGCCCTATAGTGTTTTATTTTAATTGAATGTATAGATCAAATTAAAGAATGTCATTTGAAACCTGAAGCATATTCTATATTTAATAAGATTAGGGGGGAAATGCCATTAAGGTAAAAATATCACAAATATGCAGATTTTGATTGAACACTGGTGAGAATATTGCTTCAGAATAAGTTATATTTACAACAAACATACACACACACACCTAACTTTTTTCCGGAGAAGCACATTTTTACCTCAGACAAGTGAATGACACACGAACATGTTTAATGATGAGCCCTACATACTCAATAGAGTTAGCGATTTCAGACACAGCCAATGTGAGCTTAGACTGCAAACAAAAAAAAAGAAAAGAAAAAAGAAGTGAGCCAGTGTCCCTTACCAGTGCCCCGAATACTTGCACACAATGTAGGCTACTGCTTTACAACCTAGGGAACTGAATGATACGGACCCCATGATTTGCTACATTTACTTGTCAATAGCAGATGGGATTTGAATTAAGGGGGAGGGACAATATTATTTCAGAGAGCATTTTATTGGACAAAAAAAATAAATAAATTATTAATTTATAATTATAATGTAATATACACACGCACATTAATTTAGTCATTCAATAATATTTTCGTCTGTGTTTCACAATGACAGTAACTATGTAACGTATATGTTTATTGTTGTTGTTTTTTTTAATATAAATATTAAGCTACATGATATTAGTAGAGAGTAACGTTAACTAAAGATCGCCAGTACATTAAGGTCAAGACTCAAAGTGTTCAGATAAAGCCCGTGCTTTTATTCATTTAAAGTTTTACCGGTCATCGCTCAACCCAAACTCTCCTTTCAGGAACTCGAAGATTTTGGCGCTGTGTTCCTTATTCTTCTCCGCAGTATCAGTGACTCCAATGGCAGACACGGACATCAACACGCACGGGGAGCAGGACCCCGCGATCATCATCGGCAGGTCAGTCTTTACCACCAGATTCATCCTCTGGAGACATGGCGGCGGAAGTCATGATATGATCAAGGTCAAAATTATATTAATAACAGAAACATCTCCTTTGTCCAGAGACAACAGTCTTTTTTTTTTTTTTTGCAAAGTTAATTCCGTAATACTTACGTCTTCGGGTTTCCCCAAAGCTGCAGCCAATGTAGAACATAGTCTTTTCAGAAAGTCTTCTGGAAATTTGCTTTTAGGTAAGTTGGTTTCTAAATCTATGAACGGCATTATTTCACAAGTTACTGCTGACAACTAATGTGAGAGAACAACCCGTTACTGCCCTTCTTCCTTGTGATACACCGCTCTCTCTGATTGGCTGAATGACAGAGACGCCTGTTCACCGAGCTCTATGATTGGTCAGCGTGCCGAATTCCTTTCACGCCTCTTGTGTGGATGATTTAGGTTAACAGTTTGAAACAAAGATTGTTTTCAAAATTATTGTTAATGAAATTTAAAATAGTGTTTCTACGCTGCACACCGAACCCAATGCTCTGTTTCTTCCTGTTTGTCTAAAGTAAAAAATGTTGTCAGTATATTTTCTTCACTTCAGATAAGCGCAGTGAGATTGTGCAATCAAGTCTTGCTGTGCAAAATTTAGTTTTGAAAGTGTCACATCACTAGTTATAAGGCTTTTATTTTGTAAGTCTATTAAATCATTGTCTGACAAACAAATAATTATCAAACGGTAGACACCGTTCCATGTGCTGTGTATAACTGTGTAATGTGCTAAAAAGTTACACTTCAGAGCAGCATGATGACATATTATTTGTACAGTATGACATGTGCCAAGCTTAAATAATAAATCAAAGAAAACAAGATAAATAGCAGCTCTTTAATTGTACAACATCCTTTACATGATCACGCATTCAAAAGTATGAGTATGTATTTCACAACTATCAACAAAAGTAATTCACATTAACTACTGGAAATTTCAAGGACCAATAGATATTATTTCAATAGATATTATTTTCGATAGATATTTGTCTATCGGCTATTTAGTGTTTAGATCTTCCACGTTCTCCATCACACCAGGGACGCTACACCTAAAGGGACAACATATCAGAAAGTCATACCAAGGACACAAGTTTTTATTTGTCATATAACATAAATGCAAGTGTATCTTTCACCTAATTCTTGAGTAATTCTTACAACATTTTCGGTCACATTAACTCTTTCCCCACCAAAAACGGAATTTTCCGGAATTTGTGATTTGTGATAAAACTGAATTTTCCGGGTTTTCACAGTCATTACACGTCTCTGTGAAATACTTGATTCTAATTGGTCAATCGCGCATTCCAGCGGTACGTTATTTCCAGATAACACCCGCTCATACGGGTACTACGAGTTATCTTGACCGGTACTACCTCTATGCTTAACGCTGGCGCCATCTTTTGGCTTTAACAGCCGTGGGTTACAATGGAAGACATCAAGGCAGGTTTCCTTTATAACGTTTTTAATATAGATCTTTTTCTTACACAAACGCATCGATTTTTGCATTTTTTATGGACTTCAAACACAACTACAACAACTGCTGGGATTAACGTTAGCCTGGACTTTTTAAATATAACTCCGATTGTATTGGTCTGAGAGAAGAATGTCATATACACCTATGATAACTTGAGGGTGAGTAAATCATAGGCTTGGTTTCATTTTTGGGTGAACTAACCCTTTCAGCATTCATTTTCAACATTTAGCAAGGGCATATGGCAAATCTTCAGCAATAGATAAAGGCTTAAAGCAGGTTGGAACTGTTTTCCCTCGCGGAAGCTTTGTGTAAGAGCTAATAAAATATTTAATCTCCAGACAATATTTTGTGTTTAATAATTATTTATTTGAGACTAGTAGCCGTGTAATAAGCGGGATAATGTACACCCAGCCGTTTTTTATTGCAGAATAAACCCCTTCAGAGTGATGCAAGCTGAGTGACTGTGATTACGCCCTGCTGAGTGGCAAAAAGACTGAGAGGCACACTGGTTTACAGCGTGAATGCAGCGGAAACACACAAAACCAGGCCCGCCGCCAGAGGGGGAGTAGGGAGAGGCTTGTCAACGGACCCCATGGACGTCGCTGTTCTGAGCTTGAGACGGACTTGATAATAGCATGTCATTTTCTCGCTCAAACCACAGCCAACCTGCTACCGCTTCTGCTTTAAGAGGGAAACTCGGCCCATAACTGCTTGTCTAGGATCTGTAATCCTCCGTAAGAATTCGTAATAATAGCATATTATTAGCGAAAAGGAGCTACCAAATGATCCAGTGTGTTTCTTTTTGCACTCGTCAAATTATTACATTTCCAAGGTGTTTTCGCCTCGGTGAGTAATTTAGCCAATCAAAGACATGTTTGTAGATTTTTACAACGGAATTGGCCAATCACAGGTGTTAAACAATCCACTCGAAATCAGGCTCATAAAAATGTTAAGAAAACACGATTCCTGGCTGCATGTCATTATCCATGGATCACTGAATCTGTGGTAAGTTGTAAGGAACACTATATCGAGCCCAAACTTTAGTTTAAATTGATAATCGTTTGCTCAACTCGCATTTTCCTCAATTAACTCCAGTCACGCAGCAGCTCTTCTGCCACTCAGCCCCAGCTGAGGGGGCGTGTTCTAGTGGGAAAGTGACGTCGATGCATTCCCTCTATACAGACAGAAGCCATCTTGGAAAGAAGTCTCGACGAGTCGAGCATCGAACGCTGTGCTAAGTGATGAACTATGACTTGGAATCTCATATGGTCCGTTGTTTCCAGATGAAACGATTACCGGTTTCACGATAAACCACAATAAAATGTACTGACAGTTAGTAATATTGTTTAAAATTTAATTATCATTAAAACCGTCAATGATTATCACAATTTTGAAACTCGCGGTAAATCCTATCTAGTCTGATCCAGGCCTGTGCAGCACGTGACGCAACGCTGTTTTCTGAATGAAAAGGAATGACAGAAGGCAGTGACAGCACCGGGAGATTTTCTAGCCTTCTAAAAGGACAAAATCTGAGGTGTGGCCATATTTTGGCTTTTATAAAAGTCCTGAGGGAAAATGAATCAAAGATGCTCTGGTCACCGTTTCATCCCTAGAAAGCACTGAACGCAACAGAGAAAATGAATAAATAAAAATAAAAATGTCCATGTAATTAGATTTCACAAACTTAATTCCTATCCACCAGCTCACTAAGCACAGCGTACGTGGTGCGACTTTTTCGAGACTTTTTTCCAAGATGGCTTCTGTCTGTAAACGCGTAATGTACTGTCTTTATAAAGTATCTTCTTAGTAAACTGTTTCTACACATACAGTTCTCAATGATCCGGTTTGCATATAGGGACATTATGTTACCGTGATAGTGTGAGGCTATTTTAAGCCTTGTTAGTGGTATTGACTAGCGATTTCATTTTACTTACCCTTTGCCCCATATACAAGTGTTATAAACTAATCTGTTTTTAGAGATAAAACTCTTTACATTCAATTTTCATGAAAACGCATCCCAAAGAACGATCTACTCGGTAACCATGTGTTAATTACCCCTAGGTTAATTTCTCACCAGAGTTGTCCTTTAAACCTCATATCAATTAAAACTGCCTAATGTTACTGAATGAAATGTGGACCCAGGATGAGCTACAGGACTGTGTAAACATTAGGACTGTTGATGGACTCGATCTCCTTCACCTGGCTAGATTTTCTCAGCTTTCTGTTCAAAATGTAGTTTTTTTATGAAATGCACCCATATTCAAATGTTGATTAAAAAAAAGGTATGCATGAAGCTAGAATAAAACAGGAAGAGGGTCAGCTATCTCTTTTACATTGCATGCTCAGATATTCATAAAACTAAATATTCTATGGGCTATTAATCTTTTGTGGAAATGGTCAAAAACCATGGTGGTGGCTGGCAACTTAAAAACAAAAAAACAAAAAAAACGCTGGCAGGGAAAGAGTTAAGCACTTTGGGAAAAAAAAATATCTGTGAAATTTATTTGTGTTGTCTGATGAGAGGCTTACCATGTGAGAGCTTGCACTGCTTAAGAGCTTCATTGAAGCCTTCGCACAAGCTCAGATCAGCCTGAGTCGTGGCGCAGTCCAGGAACTGCCTCACCTCAAAGAGACATGGGCCAGACTGAGAGGGTGGAAGTCGTGAAGGCTCCTGAAAACATTAATGAAACAGATAGAAATACAAGATGAGGATATGTAACCACTCAGTTTGTTACATATCCTTCATGAAGATAAAAATGTACAGTCCTATCACTATCACATATAAATGCCATAGAGCTACAAGACAAGAGTTTATTAATGTTGATAGTGACATTTTAAAGAAAACTGCACCCCTGAAAATTTGAATCTCCACGAGAAAAAAAAATCTTTTTTTGGGGGGAGCTTGATATATGTGGGCATTATTAACTGTTGTTGATGAGTGCAACAGTCAGGTTGTGGAAGTAAAAACCCCATTACTTTTCTCTATAAGGAAATATTTTTTTTTAACAATAACTTATAAACTATTAAAGATAGAACTAATGTGAGTTACAGGATAGTTAATAGATGGAATATGCTTTTGTTGATCCCATCAATTTGCATTATTTCAACTTTTTTAAATAGTTGTGTTTAACAATTCCTGGTGAAAAACTAAATTATCCTCAATTCATAAGTCCCATAAAGCACTGTGAAAACACTCCATAACTACTTAAATATTTCTATGCATAATTTGCAATAAATGTAAAATGGACAATGGACAGTCATCATCTCTAGATCAAGTTTTATATATCTTTGGGTTTTAATTTGTCATTTGCAATGCTCAATAGGCTTGTAATTCTTTATTTTCAAAGCATTTAAAGGCCCGCTCATGCCAAGAATGATAACTGTAAAGATAATTATCTTAGTGTCCACACCAGCGGATGGTATGATTCTGTTTATTCTACACATGTGCTGCTTTAAATGCTCAGCATTCATTTCAACATGTAGCCTATGGTAAAAACAAATATTCAGCAATAGATAAAGGCTTGAAGCAGTTTGGAACTGTTTTTTTTCACAGAAGCTTTGCATAAGAGATTTAAACTCAAGACAATATTTTGTGTCTAATTTATTTGTGACAAGTAGCCGTGTAATAAGTGGGATAATGTACATCCAGCCGGCTGTTATCGCAGAATAAACCCCTTCAGAGCAACACAATATTCACAATATTATTCTGCGATAACAACCGGATGGATGTATATTCTCCCTTACATGAATTATGATTGGCTTTACTGTTTTTATCGTTCAACAACTGGATAAAATCATTCTAAAAAGTGATTCTAACTATATATTTTCTCCGTGTGTTATCGTTATAGCTGTGGTGTGAACTCTGCTATTCTTTAATATTGAGAATTTTTTTTTTAATTATATCCTTGTGATCTTTAGTTATCGTCCTTGGTGTGAACGGACCAAGTCTTACAACGTTGTGTTTTTGTAAATACTTTTTTTTCAAAATAAAGTTTATAATGTGTTAACTCTGGTTGTTTTGGTTCATGGCTTAGGCTCTTTTTAAAAATCCCTAAAAATGGGAAAAATATTTCCAGAACCAAGGTGGGGAAAAATACTTCCAGAACCAAGGTGGGGAAAAATACTTTTAGAACCAAGGTGGCTGAAAAAGTGGGCAGGTGCAATTCCACTCAAAGAAATATGACATTTGTCAGGCATCACCTGATATGTAGGTGCTGGTTTGGGTGCCTCCGAGCTGCTGCTGCCTCCACTGAAAGCACCTGTGATGGCACTTCCCATTACGTGTCCTACAGCCGAGCCGACTGCCACTCCAGCAGCTGTGGTGGCCATTTGGGCCATGAGACCTGGCTGCTTGGGCTGGACCGCTGCAGGTGCCACTGCCATCTGAGGAGGTGGTGCGGGGGCTGGAGCATAGGATGGGGCAGGAGCACTGAGAAGCAAACAAGGTGAATTACGTTATAGATTCTACATAGCCACGTATAAAACCGCATATGCAATCCCATAAAAGTTGAATATATATTGGCATAATCCTTGTAAAAGATATGTATAGAATAAAGGATATTAAAAATATATATTTTACATGAACCTGAATTAGTATCACGTGATGAAGACATGCCTTTGAGCTTCATTTGGCAACTTAAGATGGAAAGAAGATAAAGTCTTAAACCTGCTTACATCATAGGCTATTAAATGACAGACATTATGCATAAATAAATAAATACTAAACATATAAAAAGGCTTTTCAACCCCTTGTCACTAAGAATAATGTTTTTGGTCTGACCTTTTACCTAATTCTGCTGTTGGATACACAAGGATACACAAAGGCAATATCTGAATTCCGTCATTTCTAAGCGAACAAACATTCAGTCGTGTTTTTTTTAACTCCACAGCTAATATGCAGCTAACATATCGTGTAACTTTACTCCTATTGAGTCAAATGTATCTTGCTGCGAGCTAACGAAGGTTTACAGCGTGTAACTTAAGTAACAAAACTATCAGCCAAGTGTTGAGATAACTTACCTCGCTGGTGCTGCTGAAGGACGACTGCGGCTTCCTCTTGCCATTTCAAAAGTAGATCGTATCTGCAGTCAATGCCCACTTATTATTATTATAACGTCTTGCACAAAGCGCGGGGATTGTTAAATCCACTCTATGCACACACAAGACAGACAGACAACTGAATGACAGCCGATAGGCGCACGTGCGTTTGACCTTGTGTGGTAACTATCATTCATTCGCGCATGCGTGTGTCGGTGTTCTAGAAATTTGTAGAAAAGCGCCTGGATTAATTCGTTTTTGTTTTTTGTTTTTTTGACGTAAATGTTTCATGTATAGCAGTTCCATTGATCCTAAATTGATTCCCAAAATGTAAAAAACTACCTACGCAAAAATTGTTGCTTCTGTCTCGTGTGATATTTAGACTATGTTAGTTGCAGGCTGAGAGTCTGGTTCATCTTGTCAGACGCTTTCCCACTAGATGGCACTAAAATATCAGCATTGAAACCATCTCTGTGAACGAACTGGTGTCATAATAGGATAACCAGCTTGGCACAGCGAGGGGAAATGTAGAAATAAAAAAAAGAGGTGGTTTAAATGTATTTATTGTAGCATGCTTTATTGAGATTCTTTATTTGTTTATTGTTGCACGGTCTTATTTCTCTGGTGGGAAGAATACTTTGTCTTTAACCCTTCTTTTGCTGTTTTTTGTTTGTTCTTATGTTTAAAAATGTGATGTGATGTGATGTGATGTTTCTGATAGGCCTATATTTTAAAATAAATTTGTA
The DNA here is from genome assembly GCF_024679245.1 of Pseudorasbora parva. Lineage (NCBI taxonomy): Eukaryota > Metazoa > Chordata > Actinopteri > Cypriniformes > Gobionidae > Pseudorasbora > Pseudorasbora parva. The sequence continues at coordinate 15,528,728 of NC_090189.1, read as the reverse complement.
TATGCCTATGAGCATTCAACAAATTTAAGTTCAGACAAATCTTGTAATCGGTGTGATAGTTCTGTCAATATTTACCTCACATAATTTCATTCTTTCTTGTGAATGCCAAGATCTGATTTTCCGACACATGAGTAAATTGTGAGTAAATTAAGGCCACATTTTGAGGAGAACAGTCACTTTAAATGTATTATTTACACTATAATCTTTCATAGGCCTATAGTCTTAAATTAATATGTGAAGAAATTGTAAAGTTTAGGCAAAATAGAAGAGTGTAATTTGACAGACAAAAATAAATAAATAATAATAATAATAAAAACCCTTTAGTCAAATCCAAGGACATAAACATGTTGATAAAAAAATCACAAATAATGTCCAAGATTGCATTGTGGTTACAGCTGGCCTGATAATTTCTGCTTGTGTGACATGGGGGAGCTCAAATTTACTTAAATTGGCATGATTCACACTCTAATCTCAGATCACAGGAGGTGATTCAGCATCAGCATATTAGGCTTTGTAAGGTTCTGCCTTATTTCAACCTGATAGGTGGTCTGTTGTGTCTATACAACTTTATATGAGATTGAACTTTAAGAACCATAGGGCTCAAAAATACTTTGTCCATATCCGTTATGAGGTCGTGTGCATCAGAGTTTCACAAGCGTCTCTGGTGATTTACGAAATTATTAATAAAGTATAAAAAACAACTAAAGCATATGATTCCAGAGCTGGAAAATTACCTGATATAGTGATTTATTTGTGTCAGCATTTAAAATGCTCTGTAAAAATGGTGCAATAATTTTCAATGTAATGTTTTGTAATGCAGTAATGCAGTGGCCCAAACCAAAAAAGGGGCACTAAGGGGGTTGAGTATCATCTTAATATAGAGAATGAATAACAAACCTTTTACAATCATACTGTAATACAATTGTTAGGCTTTAGTGCTAATTCAATATGTTGTTGTTAATATGCTTCCAAAAAGACATTATTTACTTAATAATAGTTTCTGTATTTTAAAAATATTTTTATATTAACATTTTATTATTTCCTGAACAATAATTCATTACTTTATTCATAAAATAAAATAATATGTAAGTAAAGTTAACAAAATTTAAATATTTTTTACATGCCTGAATTACTTTTTTTTAAGTCTGTTTAGTTACAGCCTTCTTCAAAAATATCTTCTTTTCGGGTCAAACATGAAATAAACTATCAATGTGCTAACATTTGCATCTTGCATCACAGTGCTAAACAACAAGTTGCACTAAAGCCAGCTTGTGTTTTATAACCTCCAGTCTTTCTCCACCAAGCTCTTTCTTGTGGTCACAGGCACATGGGATGGAGGGCTCAGGGTGAGGAGGGGTAGAGGGTATGATTCATTTCCACGGGGCTTTCTTTCATGTTTCCACTGAGTGACGTTTAATAGAGCCTCAGGGGTCTAGTTGAAGCTGCTTCCATGGTGGAGAGTTAGAGGAGTCTGGCTTGCATTTTATCAGACTGAGGGGGCCCTGCACCCAGAGAAAGGCTGACAACAACACAAAAGAAGCTGTTTTTGAACCTCTTGGTCTTCATGATAAAAACCTTAGCGTTATTGTTCTTAATTAACATAGAATTTCACAAATAGACACGTAATTAACAGCTGCATGCTGGTATCGAGCCTATGGACCCCTGTAGTTCAAATTGAATAACATGGCACACCAACCCGATCACACATACTGATCAAATATTTTCCTTAAAGGCTCTGTAATTTGAATGTGTAAAGCAGATAAGTTATTTGCTGACATGCATAACATACCAGTACAGCAAAAATAGAACCGAGTCTTTTGTTAATTTGTTCATTAGAGGCTTGTGAATGCCATTCTTACCCCAAAGGTTCATGATCCTGGTGGGATGTGAGGGTTCCAGCGTTGTAATTTCTTTACAGGATTCCTTATTATTGAAAAGAACCATGGGGTATAGAGGAAGAAAGGGGAGGCTTCAGGTAGTTTTGGCTGTATGATCTTTTTCCACTGTTAACACCGTCTAAGCGTCATTAGTGATACCCACTGAATCTTAAAGAGTTGCACTCACAAAATATACAAATACAATACATTTGGCACTGAAACAAAGGACTTGCCCCAGTCAGTAAAACCTGTTTAACCTATAACCACAACCACACGTTCATTCTCCTCTGTAATCAAATTGCACAATGCTGTGAGTGTTTTATATGTGTGTTGATAAAATACTAAGCCAGACATCTTTCTGCTTTGAACCTCATCATTGGGATAATTACTTAAATAAGGTCAGGGAGGGATTTCACCTGAGGAATCTAAATTTAGAGCACACAATTGATCTATTATGTTCTGAGCATGTTGTGATGCTTTATGGGGTAAGTTGTCACAATAGAACCTGTCAAAAATATTATAGCATTTTCAGTAAAATTTTAAAACGCAAAAATATGAAATTTTTTATTGTTCGCAGGTTTGGGCTTGGTACATTTTTAAGGCTTTTGAAAGAAGTCTCTTTTAAATGCTCATCAAGGCTGCATCAAAAACGCATGTTAAAATGGCAATAATGAGTATTTTTCTATTATATTTTTAAATGTTTTTTTTATTTATTTTTTATTTTTTATGGCAGTTGTGGTGCTTAAAATGTTTGTGGAAATATATGTATATATGTATATACACACACACACACACACACACACACACACACACACACACACACACACACACACACACACACACACACACACACACACACACACACACACACACACACACACACACACACACACACACACACACACACACACACACACACACAAACACAAACACACACACAGAAAAATAGGGTGTCAAAATTGCACCTTTAGGGGTACAACAGCTTGTCGCGTGGGCAGTACCCTTGAAAGGACATCTTTGTACCTTTTCTACTCTTAAAAGGTGCATATTAGTACCTTTGAGTACAAATGCATACCTTAAGCTACTACTACTAACCTTTTTGTGGTAAAAAAAAATGGTTCAAAGTTGTCCTTTTAAGGGTACTGCCCCAGCGACAAGCTGTTGTACCCCTAAAGGTGCAATTTGACACCATATTTTTCTGTATATATTTATACACACACACACACACACACACACACACACACACACACACACACACACACACACACACACACACACACACACACATATATATATATATATATATATATATATATATATATTTTTTTTTTTTTTTTTTTTTTTTTTTTTGAAAATGTGTAACAATGTAAAATCTGTTACTTTTAGCAATATAATCCATCCTTGCTGGAAAAAAAAATCGTGCTGAGCTTAAACTTTTGAACACTTGTGTAACTGCAAATCCCCATATGTTTAATATTTGCTTTAGAGTCATTTCAGGTCCTGCACTTACATACCATAAACACTCCCGAAAGAGAACCAGCTGGAGAAGGTATGGATTCAGATCATGCGCTTGATGATACACGAATCATTTACAGCACTTAGCAGATCTCCCATCAGACATCTTCAAATCTGTCTTTTACCATAAAAACATGAACATCCTCCCCTGGGAAGATCCCAAAAGCTGTCGTTCACAATTGACTCGCTCAACTATTTTTGGGGGAATAAAAAAAGGACTATAATTCATGGTAGGGTGCAAAAACATAAGTGTTACCAGACACCTCGTAAAACGGAGTTCAAGTGTTGAATGTCAAAAGACACATTTGTATTCCATTTACTTCTAAACATTAAAGGTTCAGGTTACATTATGAGCTGGTTGATATCAGAAATCTCCTTGATACGTTTAAAAGTTTATGAGCCAGTGTGTATTTGTACCATTAGACAGTCACTGTCTTAAATGGATCAATGTGGCTGCGTGTCAGTGATTATGTGATTCAGTCACAGATTAATGCAGTGATGGGAAGCCTAAGCTCTCCTCGAACCCTTGCAGATGTTGGCTTTGATTTTCGCAGGTGTGCAGAGAGAGAGAGAGAGAGAGAGAGAGAGAGAGAGAGAGAGAGAGAGAGAGAGAGAGAGAGAGAGAGAGAGAGAGAGAGAGACCTATGGCCAAAACATCAAATAATGGTGTAAAGAACATCTCTAGCTATTTTTCTGTTTGCTCACTTTGATACCCCCCGTAAATGTGCTTTGAATGTTCAGTAGCAGAGATTTTACAGCAAGGAGGCCCTTAACTTTACAGCTCTTGGTATATACACAGTTAAGCTCACCGCAGGCCGGTCGCAGCAAAGTGTGAGTGAGTTTAAAGTAAATATTAGGTGCTGTTACCTTTAGTAGATGTGGTAGTGTCTATTGACATGGTATATTGCATTCACACTGAGCTGATAGTGCAAACAGAAGTGAATTCACTATCTGTGCTTTTGCTTTTTCTGATCTCTCTGGCTTTGCGCACCTGGGATGCCTGGAAGAAAACCTAGAGAAATAAAACGTGTTTTTGCCCCCCTGCCCCCATCTGATGGGGGTTTACAAGTGACCCTGTTATTTGAGATGAGTCAGCCTCATTGTGGTTCTTTCCACTAAAGTGAGGGGGATTGATGGATTTTAAAGGAAGTCTGGACAGTCTTCCTTTGTTTTCCAACAGCTATCTGAAGACATAATTGATTATATGTGTGTGTCATTGGCTTTGTTGTGGTTGGTTCCTTTGGTGGTGTCAAAGGGTTAACAAACACTGGTGTTTAGTTTGAGGATATTGGCAGCAATCTTAAAAATAAAAGGTTCAAAAAAGGTTTTCGCAGCGATACCATAAAATAAGCATTTTGAGTTCCCCAAAGAACCTTTCAGCAACAAATATCTTAAAATAACTATTTAAAGAACATTTTAACTAAAAGGAACCTTTTATGCAATGTATAGGTTTTCATGGAAACACATTCTAATTAAAGGCATCGTTCACCCAAAAATGAAAAGTATCCCATAATTTACGCACCCAGGTGTGCAAGACATTCTTCTTTCAGACAAATTCAATAGGAGTAATATAAAAGAAAAAGTCCTGGCTAAGCATTATAATGGCAGACCAAAATTTGAAGCCCAAAAAGTGCATCCATCCATAAAAAAATGTTATCCACACAGCTCTGGGGGGTTAATAAAGGCCTTCTGAAGTGAACCAATGGGTTTGTGTAAAATATCGCCTTCCGTGTTTAACTTAAACAGAGAGTGTAACACCTCTCGCAATTCAAAACGCTTACGCTACGTCCGATTTCATCGTCATACCAGTTACATTTTTTTCATAAGGTGGTCCAACCTGGAAGCTAGATATTTTACTTTATAACATGTTATTTATGGATATATTTTTCTTACAAAATCCCATCAATTTGCTTCAGAAGGCCTTTATGCCCCAGAGCCGTTTGTATTACATTTATAATGGATGGATGCACTTTTTTGGGCTTCAAATTTTGGGCTGCCATTCACTGCCATTATAAAGCCACTGAAGAGCCAGGACATTTTTTTAAATAACTTCGATTGTATTTCTTTGAAAGAGGAATGTCATAAACACCTAGGATGGCTTGAGGGTGAATAAATCATGGGGTATTTTTCATTTTTGTGTGAACTATTCCTTTAAGAACCTTTATTTTTGACAGTGTATATGAAGTCCTCTGACAAAGGTATTTAGGTTCAGGTGAGTTCTGGAGGAAGTAAAGTGTCTAGCACACACTCTGTTTATCCACAGGATGGTGCTAAAATATTTGTTGTTGTTGTTGTTTAAGGACAGGTAGGTTCATCTTTCATATAGAATTTAATTTGAGATTGTGCAGAAACTTTAAAAATAGATGAATGCCTCTTATCGATTTATAGACCGTTGAGGGAAAACAAAGCTGCAGCTGGAAAACAGGGAAACATACCTCCTGAATAAAAGAACCAGCTAAGCTTATCTCTGAAATTGCTTGAAATACTCACAGTCAAATCAAACCAAACCCTTTGTGATTAGTTCCAGTGAAGTTTAGAAGTAAAAAAATAAAAAGAAATAAATAATCTTTAAATCTTTAATACTTTTTTTTTTTTTAATCAAAGACGCTTGCATGTCCCTCCAAGGCCAGCTATTGAAAACCATAATCAGCCCACTCCTTTAAAAACTGCTTCGTATAGCAAGATTTCTCTTGGTTTGGATCCAAATGCGTGGAGCAAAATTAAACAAGGCTCTTTGTTGCAGTGACGGAGACAAAGAAGGGTCTGACTCATTTGGCAGGAGTTCTAAAACAGGATATAGATATAGTTTCAGCATTTTCCCCATCCTGTGATAGTGATTTATATCAAAACAAAATTAAATAGCCAAAAGTTTGAGAAGAAAAATCAAGCAAGCTTTCTCAGTGGTCATATGTATTGTTTTAAGCTGTGCAGTACACAACTGACAAGTGAACTAACAAAGCAAATGAGAGACGAAGAATGCGGTTTGAGTCAGTCAAAATGAACAGTCCAGTGCCGTAGACACTAAAGATTCAACAAAGTTGAAAGTTGGAATAAAGTTGTCCCGGTCAGTTCTTGACACTGCACATCAGATCCTTTGCAAATTTCTTGACACATTGATGCTGTTCAAAACAGATCAGCAAAGACCCTTTAATTTCCGCACGCTTCCCGAGCAGGCAATTTCCTCAACAATGGACTCAACACTAATGACACCGTTCATGCGCTTTAACCAGAGGCATCTGAGAAATGTGTCCTCTCATTGTCAGGTGCTTTTAGGTCAGGTGGATAAATCAAGCATGCCACTTTCTGAGCGCTGCCAAATAGAGAAGGCAACCTTTGATTCAATCTCAAACAAGTCTCTAAAGTCGTTTAGTATTTTAGACAGGTTACATGAGAAGTTTTAATTAGCTCCTAATGAATATACAATTAAAGTTGTTAAATAAATTATATATATATATATATATATATATATATATATATATATATATATATATATATATACATATATATATATATATATATATATATATATATATATATATATATATATATATATATATATATGTATATATATATAAACTAAATAAATGTGTAAAATACTTAAAAAGGTTATTTCATTTTAATCTGTATAGCTAATATAATAACTGGAGCAGGTGCACTTCAGAATTTGCCATTCAACCACAAACAATAAACACTATAGCATGCGAGCACGCTTTTTAATAAAACGACTGACTTATCTAGCTGTTAGAGAGGAGGACTGTTACTAGCCTATCTAAACCTCTTCTGCAAACCACATCACTGAAAACCAATCCTGCTCTCTACCCACCGTCTCCCCTCTCGCGACGGAGCGCGCCAGAGGAATGGAGGGCTGGATCACGTGATTGCCGGTGAACTTGCCACTCCAGCCCCTTAAAGAAAAGTGTAATTTGAAGAAAAGAGAACAAAGAAATCAGAGAGTATAAATCCCTCGGCTAGTCTGTGCTTGGTCACAGTAAAGCTCGACAGACAGACAGGCGCGCGCTCTCTCTCCTCCTTCCCTCGCGCTCGTATAGTAAAGTGCCCCGCGCGCAGGTGGTGCGTGCGGCTCTGAAATGATGCGACCTGCACAGCTTCTCGCTGCAGTCTTCTACTGCTTAGTGTGCATTCACTCTCTACCGGTTCCAGACGGAAACAACTACAGGTACAACAAACCTGCTGCGGTGAGTGTTTTTAAATGTATTTTAAGAGGTTATATCTACAAAGTAACAACAAATATGAAAAGTATCCTAACTTGAAATACTTGAAATAACAACAAGTAATTTTTAAACGAATATGAGTTTTAAATATTGACATGTAAGCCTCGGCATCACTGTCCAATAAAGAAGGGCTATAAAATAGCCATAACAAGTGATAAAATTCTTGGAACATGATTTATTAACCGTTTATTACCATTCACCTGTTTCACAGGCATCTACAAGATATAGGATAAAAAAACGTGTGTACTTCAGATTTTTTTTTTTTAACCATATAAGTTCATTTACGTCAGTGAAATAAACTTAACTAAATTTAAGTGAAATTTTGAGTATTAATGCGCCCCTTAAAGGCCCAATATGTAAGATTTTTGCATTAAAATGTTGAAAAACCACTGGAACACTGTTATATATTTTGATGGCTTGTGTACTTACAATATCCTAAATTTTTCCAAGAATGTTTAAATCTAGAAAAATAAGCAATTTTAACCTGGACATGGACCATGTCTGCGTGTAGCCTAGTGACATCATACACACGTTACCCTCGATTTCGATTTTTGGTGAAAACACCAAAAGTGCTTTAATATATTAATGTGTGTTTATGAGACAGGTGAGCAACTGTTTGGATGCACTCATCGACATAAAACTAATCTTGTTACATAGCTCAACACAATTAGTTGTATTTTTTAAATCTTGTTTTCTTGATTTACTGTGAGTGGTTTACCATGGATAATATTGCTCTACACTGCAGTGAGCAACAAGTGTCTCATAGTAGCCGAATATTTTATTTTGGATGTTCCTAGAAGATTTTTTTTTTTTAAAGCAGATGTAGCCATTTTTTAAAATAAATTAACTTAATTTGCATTCATTTGTAAGTATGAATCCAAATAGCTGAATGGTGGAGCGAGCCAACCCCAGCTCTTTTATGCTCAATTGGTTTGACAAAAAATTGCTATAATTGTGCTGTAGTCTTTATGGTTTAAACTTCCTGCTGATCCTCGAAGAACTAAAATCGGGCTATAAGAACTTTGTTTTGCACAAAGAAAGAGAGGGATTGTAGGGCTTAGAGGAAGTGGACAAAGAAGAACCACAGATGGCTCTTGGCAAATATCCACACAGAGATTTCACCAGGGAAAATATCAGGGTAAAAAACACATCTATTTGAAACTGTGAATGAAAAGGAGTTGTAACAGGGCAGAGCACAACTGAACACTGTCTTTGCTTCAGAACGCAAAGCATTACCAAAAAATGTCAATGAACCTTGCATGCAGTCAAAGCATCTTGTTATAAAGGGTTCATTTTATTGTATGTTTGTCTTGACCCACTTTTCCAAATAGGAAATACACCTGCAATCAAACCAGCTCCAGACTTTTTTAAAAATCCGTGTTCGTGTGAATGTAGAGAGGCAGTTCTGATGCGGAGCATGTGCTGTCAATTTGTTCTTGAATGTTGACAAAGCAGGAGCAAGAGATTATGCAGGCAGGGACAAGTCATCTGGCACGCTATAGCAGGATGACAAACCCTGGTTTTGCTGACAGAGGAGAAAATGAAGGATCCAGATTGCTACCACTGCATTTGTTGACACCCCCCATGAGAAAGAAAAGCTGATGTCCTTCTTTAAGGCATTGTGCATGCATCACAAGCTCCATGAGAACTAAAAAAACATTAAATAACTCAGTCAACACACAAATTAAACATGATTAATGTGCAATCCACAGGGCTATGCATTCAAATTCATGATTCTATTTCAAAATCCAATCATCTATCTGTGTGTCTGTCTGTCTATCATTATAATTCCATCCATCCATCCATCCATCCATCCATCCATCCATCCATCCATCCATCCGTCTGCCTGTCTATCATTATAATTCCATCCATCCATCCATCCATCCATCCATCCATCCATCCATCCATCTGCCTGTCTATCATTATAATTCCATCCATCCATCCATCCATCCATCCATCCATCCGTCTGCCTGTCTATCATTATAATTCCATCCATCCATCCATCCATCCATCTGCCTGTCTATCATTATAATTCCATCCATCCATCCATCCATCCATCCATCCATCCATCCATCCATCTGCCTGTCTATCATTATAATTCCATCCATCCATCCATCCATCCATCCATCCATCCATCCATCCATCCATCCAGGCCTATAAACTTGTATAAAATGTTATTTTATTTTTAAACAAGTTTTACTTGCGTTTCTTGTTAAGAGCTAATTTGTTACATTATTTTCTTTGAGTTTTAGTTTATTGCATTCGGTTTCAAATTCACGAATTGAATTGGAATTTAAAAGTTCCTTCTCAATTCAAATCTGAATCATGCACAATCCTGGTTTATGCAATTTTAGGGAGAGGAAAGAAATAGATCTTACCCATAGGCACCCTTGTTAATCAGCAACAATTATTCAGTTTGGGTTATCCTTATGACCCAATCTCTACATTTGAGAAATAAGGACACACAAGGTTAGAGAGGGTCGAGCGTACAGGTCAGGGTCATTTGCAACGCATCACCTGTGGAGTGGTTTGGTTTAGGTTTCTTGCCCGTAGGCGCAAATGAGAGCATGACTGACACCAGAAACCCTGATGTACCTGGTTCTGATTCTAAACTGCCATTTTCCAGTCACCTGACCTTTAGATCTAGAACAACTCACCAGCTGTTTTCTATCTCTACTGAAATTAGAAGACAAAAGAACATATGCTCTCGCTCGAAATACCTTTATTTCAAGTTGATGGCTGCTCCTGGCATATATTGGCTAGTTGTTTCACATGGTAGCGAAAGAGGTGACAAGTGGAAACCATTAAAAGATTTATAAGCAATAGCATTTTCCCTCCCTAGACTTGACTTGTCTGGATTTAGAGTAGACACTAAAGGCCAACCTTGGATGCACTACACTCTTTTATCATGTACATCCTCAATCAACATTGTCCCCATCCTTTTCCCACTAAACAATCTTCCTTTTCAGTGTAATCACTTAACTTGTGTATACAACCCCAAAAGAATGCAGATCTCTGGGGTGGGGGGTTTGCATGTAAATATTTACCCTAGTCCGATTTCCTCAAGCATTCTTTATCTTGAGTTGTGGCTAATGTGCCAGAAAATGCCTGTAACAGGCTGGAATTTCTTGTTTGTAATTTTTCTCTGGACAATGGCATGCTTGAGAGAGACAAAGAGACCCATCCAGGATGTTTGGATCAGAGTTACATGGTAGATGATAGGAAGTGCTGTTGGCTGTATTTCTAGGGCTTTGCTGAGTCAGTAGTAAACAGGGATCCAAATGTAGTGTGTGTTTTGGAAACGCATGATGTTTCGCTCCTGGTGCCGGCTGTCCTGATGAATGTAAGGGATCTGTCAGGAGTTGGTGACATCATTCGGATGCCCCAGAGAGAAAGATTTGGCTACGAACAAAGAGGTTATCCTCAGGAACCCTATAGAGATGGCACAATGCCAGGCACGCCAACTCTCTCTAAACCTTCTTGCTCTGACATGTCAGCTCTTTTTTTATTCTGGATTTCCCCCAAAGGCTCGTCGTCAGCTCAGGATCTCTGTGTTTTGTTTCAGCATAACATACTGTATCGTGTTAGAGTTTTTACCCAATGACCTATTGCCCTGCAGATTCACATGCTGTGAAAATAAAAGTTTGTTTTTGTTTATAGTGGTAAACTTGGGCAGTGTATTGCATTTATGCAGAAATGGAGTTTACATTAAAATGACTCCCAAATGTTGGTTATTTAATATTAAAAATGGAGGTGTTTAATCTAAAACTTCTTCTGTATGGTTCAGAACATCAACAGATCTTCCCGCAGGCACAAATGCCTGATGTTTAAATGCATAAAGGTGTTACTATTGCTTAAGGTGAAATAAGTCCCTGTTGTTTTCTTTGCTCAGCTGATGAGAGGCATATATCTGTCAGGAAGGTATCATAAAAATGTCAAAAATGTGCACAACATGATGAGGTTTGGAAAAAGTTTTTTTTTAATATGGAGCACGTGTGGCCGCAGTGGTAATTCTGAAGAAGTTCAGGTGGGTCTCTGAATGGACTTCCATTTTCACACGTTTCACTACATGCAGGTGGATGCTGTAAAATAAGCCCAGACTCGAGGAATGTCTGGTTGAGGAAACGTTCTTTAGATTGGGATTTGTTCAAATGAGATGTGTGCATGTTGGGGTAAATGTTGTTGGCATTAAAAGTAAAGTTTTCCCAGCACAGTCCCTCAATAAGGCAGACACAATTGTTTGGTTTCTTTGGAATTAGGAACCATTCACCCCATCATTTTTGCTTTTCATATTTGTAGCTTGGCAGGTGTGGTTGTTTGAAAAAAAAAAAAAAATTCTTCTTTTGTGATTCATGAGCATATCAACAGGTTTCAGTTTAATTTAGCTCTTAGATTCCACAATTATGCAGCAGTATTTCACAAGATCTATAATGATAGATTGATAGTTGGGTTGTTTGCTGAGAAAATGATGTTCTGGCTGCATGCTGTTTATTTCAAGACTTGGCTTTGAGTCTATGCTTATAGCAGTTTCAGCTGCTATAATATGGACTTGTGTGTCATTACATCAGGAACCTGATCCATCTTGTTTGCACTTAGCACCTCCACCTTTTATAAAATACTGATAGAACATTATGAAATTGTGATAACCAAAACTTTTGAATGTAGTGTATGTAACTCTATGACCCAGTTTTGTTGAGTATAATATTTACTTTTTTAAACCCTTAAATGCACAAATGTTTCGCAAATCAATATTACATATTCGGGTCTTTAGTGACCCGTATCTATACAGGTGGATGCTAGCCTGACAAGCAAGACCCACATCAAGATGGTTAGTCTGGAAACTCACCATTGACAGGGCTCAATCCGAGGGGCGGGATAAACGGTTGTCTTTCAAACTCCCTCTGCACGCGATAGGATAGCGTCACACCAACCAGAGCAACGAAGGTGAAACAGAGCTCGTTGATAGATTAAACATTCGCCGTATCCGCTTGGCATAACTCCGAACACATCTTCCCTTTTTAAGAATGACTTCAGTGCCGTTCTTTGTTCTTTTCTCAGAGAAAAGCTTAACTCCAAGTCTTCCAGAGTCGCAGTCAAAGCTGATTCGAAAGACCGCCGTTCGCCAGTTTCTGTGTTTACTAGAAGCACGCAAACGCAACTTGGCCATCATCATTATGGCCCAGCCCACCGACTCTATACACAATGTGATTGGCCTGGCAATTGTTTTCCGTTTACAGCTCAGAAGGGTATTGAGAGTTGCTAGACGACACTTGCGGGCAGATTAGATTTGCTGCCGCAAGGGTGCGTCTAGATTTCTAGGCTTGGTGGATGTCTACTTGCCGTGATAATATAAAACTCTGATATTAGAGTAACAATTACAGAAAATAAAACATATTTTGTACCTTTTGGAGCTTGGAAGTGTTCAGTCTGTGCAGATGTTATATACCATCATCAATGTTCTCGTCAGAGCTCATTTCCCATCTGGTTCATGTTTGTGATCTCAAACATATTCTCAAAAAAATAGAATGATTTGTCAAAATCAATATTTTGATCGCTGACAACTTCTTCACCAGATCCATCATTAAGTGACAGTGGCACTAATATTATTTAATTGTGCTTTGCAGTAAATCGCTGAGCCATTTCAAGTTTTCCTGATGATCCTTCCATTTCTTTTGTTTTCTGCCTGCAGTAACTATGAGTGAAATGTCACTTCATCATTGTGTCAGACATTTCCACCTTGTGGAACAAAGGTGAATTGCACTTATTCAGTCATAAAAGATTCAATGAAAAATGCTGGGGAAAAAAATTCTTACACTGTTACACACTTCAGGTGTTAACAACCCAAAACTATTTTTACAAAAAATAATGTGAATACAGGCATTCTTTTATAATTTTATATATATTTCCTTCAGTTATATTGTTTATAATGAATTAATTGAGGAATACTAAGAAGATTAATGTCAAACTTTAAAAAAATAATGACGTCCTGGGACATTAAAGACCTGAGATATGCATTTTAGGGTTAAAAAACATTAAATGAATCAAAAACACTCATAATGACATTCATAAAGACATTCAAAATGGTACAAAATATTTATATTTCAAATAAAGTCTGTTCTTGAAAAATTCCCAGTTTCCACAAAAACATTGAGTAGAAAATTGCTTTTTATTTTAATTTTAAAATGTTCTATTTTTAACATTGATAATAAGAAATGCTTTTCAAGCACCAAAATAAGCATATTATAATGATTTCTGAAGGATCATGTGACACTAAAGACTGAAGTAATGATGCTAAAAAATTAAGCTTTGCCATCACAGGAATACATTTTAAAATTGAAATAGAAAAAGGCTATTTTAAATTGTTATAATATTTCACAATATTATGATTTTACTCTATTTTTGATTAAATAAATGCAGCCTTGATGAACATAAGATACTTCTTTCCAAAAAAAACAAACAAAAAAAACAATGACCCTACACTGTTGAATGGTAGTGCACTTGGAATCGCGTGTCGGTTATACAGAATTTATCTATTAAAATTTTTAGAAGGGGAAAAAACGCAGACTGTCTACAGACTTTTGGTTTGAAATGGGAGTATGTGTGTTTACTTTGGCCCAAGGGGTCCGTTTTGTTGATTTAGGCTTTAACCTTTAACCCTTGACTCCCGTTGAACCTGAGACACCCGGGTGTTTTTCTTCCACCTCCGTCGCTCCCTAAGTAGACTTGAGGCCAGTTTGTCATTGCTGAGAGGTTTGACTGCTCTACAATAAACAATCTTGACTTTTGTACAAAAAGTCGCCTGTCTGCAGGTTGTTTAGGCACTGTTTAAATTACATGCTTTCAACATGTATGACCATTTAATGATGGTTCAGCCCATGGAAAGTCCATGCACACTCAGCGGATTTGAGAAACAAACGGAGAATAGATAAAGTGCGGTGAATTCTTCACTTCTATCTGTGGAATTTGTGTGGTTCCTCCTTGCCGGGGGTGTGGGGGTCATGTTTTAGCAATGCTATCAAGTTCACATGTCAGTGGATTTTTCTAAGGTACTATGTCTCGACTTGCCCACAAATATTTGGTTGTTTTTCCTTTTATTTGTTTAAATTTGTCTTGAGTTACACCGTGTTCTAAACATATGCAACGCAACAAGTGTCCAGCAATAATCAATTTGTCTGCTCGCACATAATGTGAAACTGTTTGTTTGTAGCCAATCAGATGATATTTGATGTTTGATGCACTATTGTTGTAGGGATGACATTTCTTTTAGGCCAAAACCCAGAAATTAACATTTAAGACCTTCCGGTTCCATCTTCCTGAAGTCAGTGAGTTTTTTGAACGGGTTTTTGGTTAAATGCTTAAAATAATTTTTGTGGCAAACACAAGCTTGTCATTTTACCATCTTGTTTCACTGTGAAAATATATTTCATGATTAGTTATCAAAACTTTTTCTTTTGTCAAATCAGCTTAGATAATTAATGTGGGTCAAGTAATACTATTTTGAGTTTCTGTTGATTAAATCAAACTCAAAATTTTAATTTCAGCGAACTTAAAATTTTAAGGCAACCAGGTACCTGATTAACCCAACCTTTTTTTCCTTTTTTTTTGTACAGTGTAGGAGTATTAAAGCTACACTGTGTGATATTTTTCCCCATCTAGTGGTGAAAAGGTATATGACCATCCAGTGAATAATAGTTTCTGTTCCTCTCAATTCTTCGTTTTTCATTTTAAGTCCAAGATTAACATGGCTTCCAGTTTGGCCCTGTTCATGACTGCCATCAAGTGTTAAAATGCGAAAGGCGAAGCTTGAACTTACGGGTATGTCCCTCTTTGGCTAATGTACTTTCAAGATGGAGGGGCAACATGGCAACCGGCATTCAAACCCCTCACCCGTATGCATTTTCAATGACATATTATAAACTTACGAGAATACTTTATTACTTGAAAGAAGTAAATATACATTAATGAGCACATATATTTTTGAAAGAACTAAGTGTTTTTATAGCTAAGAATAAATTAAAAAAGTTACACAGTGTTGCTTTAACTAAAGAGTTGTCATGAACTGCTTGTTGTCTACAGAAAATTAAAAAAGTAAAAAACCTGGAAAAAAACATCCTTATATATATGGGCTCGCTATTCTACAAATCTAGTTCAAAGTCAGAATGGGAAGCATCTTGACATCTCTACAAATGTTGCATGTATGCCAATTGTATATTATCCAATGAACACATTTCAAGTAAAGTTTTGGTAGTGACCATCACATACAGAATTTTAACTCGCACCCTAAAACATGCTAAAATACTAATAATTTGCATAACTGTAATGATTGTTTTATTTTCCTCCAAATAAAGGATCAAAGGAAAACACAAAGGAAACAATGCTGGGTTTCGCTAGTGATAATTTTAGATACTTTTGAGCTTACCTCAAAGATGCTAATCAGCACATGGTTAGCTAGCACAGTTCTGAACAGTTGTATACACATACAAATGAAATATTGTGGTATAACACCCAAACAAGCTTACTTAACTGCAGAAAAAAAGGTGTTTGGTAGTGAGATTCTGTAAAGTCACACACTGATTCTATATATATATTACGCTTACTGATATTTTAAATTATTATTGTGGGTTTCAATAGATAATTGAAGGATCTTTTAGCATCTAAGATTTAAATAATAAATGTGTTTTTTGGTTCTGATACAGCAGTTTGCACTAATTCTGTAGAATGGCCCATATTAGTCCTACCTGCTCTCTGTGATGAAGAAACACTTAAACCAATGGCTTTTTGTTTTTCAGACATCCTGCTGTATATTTCTAAATGTTTTATGGTTGTCTAAATATATCTTGTGCTTAAATTACAGCTTTTAAAAGACTCCTTATGGCTACGAGTGGCGGAAGGATTTTTAAAAGCATTTAAAAAGTAGTTCCCCCCATACCACCCCTGGCCTATTAACCAAGCACAAATTAGAGAGAAGTAGGTATAGAAGAGGAAAGAGAGAGACAGATGGGTTTCTAAACCAGCACAGCTGGAGTTGAGAATGGCAATGAGGTTCAGGGAAGGAGAGAAATTGGGGCAATCTGATTTTCCCTCAGGCAGCAAACCTCCCAGTCCATTAACAGAACAATTTCCTTGAAATTTGGTTGAGGAAATTGACTGTGATAATGCCCCTTGCAAATGATAAGTGACGTAAGACCAACTGTTGCATAACTATAACTTGACTGCTCCCAATTTACACAAGGCCTTATTTTCCTCCATTTACCTTACTGTTCGTTGAACGGAACACCCAAGCAACCACCGAGCAACGCCCTAGAAACTACCCAGAACACCCTAGCATCCACCATCTTTTTTATTTCAGTTTTAGTAATTTTAGCAGTATTATTTATAAACTAGATTGAATGGGTTTTTATTTTATTATTTTACTTTGTTTATATTTTACATTTTTAGCTTATTTAATTACATTTAATTTTAAGTTTGTTTTAGTATATATATTTGGTAATTTTTGTAATTTTTATTATTGCTTAATATTTGTTATTATCTTTATTTTATTTTTATTTACTCATTTTATTATTTGTTTTATTATTTATTGTTGGTATTACTTAATCAATCTTAACTTAATACGATTTAAACAGTAACTTGCTAAGGCAACATCTAATTTTCATCAAGATTTTTTGTTTTGTTTGTTTTGCATCTAATATTTATATTTTATTTCAGCTTTATTTCACTCGACAAAAAGATTTGTAACAACACTGACAGCATCACCTTAAAAACCTCCCAGAAACAGCCACCACAAAACAACATGCTATATAAACCTCAGCCACCAAACCAACCCATTTTAATGGTGTAGCACCTGGGAATGAAGGTGTTTCTGGTCAACGGTGCATTTGATTGACAGCTTATGTATGTGTTGACAGGACTGGCCTCAAAAGACCCATCACCATGGCTTCAAAAAGAGGGGCCAACTTCATTATGTTCAGGATACCCTGAGTGAAGACTCTGGCAATAAAAGAGTTCACACACACTCGGCTCTCCCCAAGAATGACACTGAGCTCTGGAACAGGCCTCGATGTGGAGTCCCAGATTACCCCTCAGAGAAGGGAGGGAACGCCCTTCATTACTCAACCCACAAAGTAGGTTTGCTTGGGGGCCGTCATCGGCGTAAACGCTTTGATTTGTTTGGAGGACGCTGGGACAAAACCGACCTCACATACAAGTAAGACTTGCACGGATAGTGGTTGCGGTTGTATCTGGTTGCTGTGTCTACACTTATTGAGATGATAGACATAAAATTAATGAAACATATGGGAGAAAACAACTTTGATGTATTGCCAAGGTACTGTTTTGAGCCTTACAGAACAAAGGCGTTAGTGAGGCAATTATATAATTGTCGCTATTCTAGCTCCCAATCAACACACATTTGACTGAATGTTTAATTTAAAAACACTACAAAGTCCAAATTAAATACATGCAATCTATACATTAAAAAACCCTTGATGTATAGATTGCATGTGTTTAATTGTGAGTTTGTATTGTTTTTAAATGAAACATTAGCATTTTATGGCAGAAATACACTATTTTATAGCATACATAGGAAATGCTTAAATAAATCAGAATGTTTCTCTCTTTATCTTATCACATTTTTTTTATAGTTCTTATCGGTTCTAAAGAAGACCACACACTCTTCCTCGCATTACACCCATTTAATTAGAAGCAGTAAACTGTCTCAGACTCGGGACTGCATGGCTCCAGAACACAGCTAGAAATATGTACCAAGTCCCCTTTGATTTAAAACAGTAAATCATTTTCTTTAACACACACACACTTTCGGTTTCCAGGTTTTATGGGGACTTTTGATAGACATAATGATTTTTATACTGTTTAAACTGTATATTATATCCCCTACCTTTACACCCACCCATCACAGAAAACGTTCTGCATTTACATTTTCAAAAAGCATAATTCTGTATGAATTAGAAGCCGTATTGCCACTTCTGGAACACTGTAAAAAAAAAAGAAAAAAAAAAAAGTTTTTATGTAAACAGAGAAAATGTAAACGTTTTAAGGCAACCAGCTGCAGAACATTTTTGAGTTTTCTCTACTTAGGGTCAATAGTTGTACACACTTTGTTTGAGTTCTCAACTTTTTTCACGTTAATTAGTTGAATAAACGATAAAAGCGGAACTTTTCATACAAAACATTTTAAAACATAAGGATTTTTTTACAGTGTATTGCCAATGTCATTCTAAAACCTTTCTTCTGTGGAAAATAAGATATTTTGAAAATGTCTCTAACATTTTTACATACAATGCAAATCATTGCTGTATGAAAGCTCGTTTGCGCCACAGAATAAAAAACTAAAAGGTCACTGAAACTTTTCTCACACAATTCTGGCTTTTTTCTCTCAATTGCGAGTTTACATGTCACAATTATTTTCAGAATGTGCAATATAAAGTCACAATTGCTAGTTATATATGGAATTCCATGATATAAAGTCACAATTGTGAGTTATAAGTCAGAATTGCGTGATATAAACTCGCACTTTTGTCTTTTTTTTCCAGAATTATTCAGTTCTTCATAACAAGTAATTATGAGATATGAAGTCAGCAAATCTGACTTCATAACTCGCAATTGCGAGTTTATATCTAGCACTTTTGAGAAAAAAGTCAGCATTGCAACATGAAAACGCAATTGTGAGATAAAAAGTCACTATCATCTTGTAAAAATGTTTTCTGTGGCAGAAACAGGCTTCCATAGTTTTGGACTTAACTGGGTTTCTAAAAAATATCCCATTTTGTGTTGAACAGAAGAAATAAAGAGAAACAGATTTGGAATAACTTGAGGGAAACAGAAAAATATTTTTTTTTGTGAACAATCCGTTTATGCACAATCCGTTTTGATTGACATGATGGCCTTTCTATTTTAGTCGTCTGGTCACCACTTCATGTTTTAAATGATTTGCCTCATACATCTTTGACATAGATGGTTCCTGTAGTGTTCAAACCAGTATGTCTTCGGATGTAGTACTCTGTAATCTGAAGTCAGTGAGGTCATGACCCGATCAGGAGAAGATGTTACATTTCAGAGCACTCATGTGTGTTAGGGCAGCGGAGCCCAAATGTTTCTAGTTTTCTCTTTAGTGCTCAACGGGGGGCGAGATGAGAGCCCAGACAAAGAAAACCAGCCGTACAACCCCTGATTAAAACTGCCCCTTGATTTATGGCCCTTCCCATAAAATATCACAGCCCATAAATCTCCTGTGGATCTCCATCCAAATCAGCCAACTTTGCTGTAGGGCAAACTAGTCTTTTCGTCTGCATACTGTAAAAACAGAAGTCTGAACAGAAAAAGAAAGTATTTTAGGTAGTAGGGACATATATTTTCTCTAGTTTTGTGACGCTGAAACAGATTATCGAAAAATAAACAAAAATGGGGTCTTGGTTTTACCCATTGTTTGTTTGTTAGGATTGAGGCAGATATGAATAAGAGCTTTCAGTTTATTGTAAGAAAGGAGTGGGATTTAAAGGGATAGTTAACCCATTTTTTTTTTAATTTACTCACCCTCAGGTAAGGTTGTTCCAAACTTGTGCATTTAACATTTCTTTGTTCTGTTAAACACAAAAGAGGATGTTTTGAAGAATCCGGGAAACTGAACAGTTTTGGGGCACCAGTGACTTCCATAGTATTTTGTTTCCTACTGTGGAAGTCAATAGTGCCTCAAAGTGGCCTGGTTAGAAACTTTCTTCAAAATATCTTCCTTTGTGTTCAGCAGAACAAAGAAATGTATACAGGTTTGGCACAACTTGAGGGTGATTAAATAATGACTTTTTCTATGAAACCCATCCCTCCGAAAAATGCAATGGTCTTAGATTGGTTGGATGGCCAAATGTAGTTTCATGTATTTTTATTGGCTGAAGTGCCAAGCACAGGTTGTCCGGAAACGCCACAGCCTTTACCATTACGGGCAGATCTCACATCTGCGGTGACTAGCAAGGGTTTATGATGTGACCAACCCAGGAAGAAGCTTGTTGTAGTCCAAACCGGCCGTTTTTGTAGGCAATAAACTACCATAACTTCAAAAGACAATATTTCCGTTTGCATTGAACTTTCACACTGTAAACCCTAATGTTGTCTTTACTTAAAGCTGCTGTCTAACTTTTTTGTGTTCAAGATTTATAAAAATTATATAATGAAAAATGTACAACATGAATCCATTTTCCAAACCGTGTTTTTGTCTTACCCTGAATCATTATGGTACACTTGTAATAAGTATTTATATTGGGACTATTTCAGGCGAGACTGGTAGGTACGGCTGCAGAGGAGCACAGTCCCTGTGTGATCTGCCATTGACATAAACAGAGAGAAGTAGCTCCGGCTGCAATGTTCTTCTACAAGATGCATGCAGTTCTGTTTATTAACCACTACAGTGCAAAAAGTTACGGACTGCAGCTTTAAACAAATCAAGTAATCCTGACTAAACATTATTAGTTTAGTCCAAAAATTCAAAAATATAAGTTAGTATAACTTATTAACCTACAAAATGCATAAACTTAAGATTTTAAGTTCTATGAACTCAAAATCATAATTAATCATAAAAAAGCTCACTCTGGCCTTGCTTTGATGTGATTGGCCATGCAAGGAGTTCTGTCTGGCAACGAGCATTAATTTACTGATTGGAGGACATTTATAAAAGGCGGTCCTTTTCGCCTCGTCTGTTGCTGATTCAAAATAAGATGGAGACTTTTTCTTTGTGATGCAATCTTAAATTCCATAAGTAAAAATTTGTAAGTTACTAAACCTAACAATAATATGTGAACTAACTTATAACGAACCAGATTGACTTTATTTCTGTTTTAATAAAAATAATAGTTTCGTTTAAAGTCACCATGATGGAGATAAGTGATTGCTTTAGTTGGGTTCTTGACCCTTGACTGTGTAATATTAATGTTTCTCTGGCTGCTTTGTGTTTGTTAGACACATTTGTTAAGGAACAAAGAGTCAAGAGAAAATATCATCCAAGTTATGTTGTTAATACATTGATGATGAAAACATTATCACGTATTAACAAAATCATTATCTGCAGAGTCTAATGCTCTAATTGTCAAAGTGGTTTTAAAATAGTATTATTAATGGCCATGAGATCCTTCACTGTTGTGGTAATTGAACAATGAATATAATTAATTATTATTTGCACTAAAAGTTTAATTCTACGGCATTAGTTAGACCCACACACACATCAAGAATCGGCGTATGAATCTCTACAATGGTGACAATCAAAAAAAAAAAAAAAAGATAAACAGAACAACTCTAAACATAAAACAAGCTACAACAACATCAGAACAAAACAGCAAAAGTAAAAGCAAACAGTAAGAATCAAAGAAAATTATTCATGCCGCAATGCATGTTGGGACCCATGGGGAAGTTTTGATTGGTTGTACCCAGCATGGTGTACTGAATTGGTGTACCAAGTTTGGTGAACTGAACAATTTAAGTACAGTGAACGTGTGCACCAAGTTAAGTGAACTTAAATATACAAGTTTTGGGAGACTTCATTACTCAATTGAATTGAGGGAACGAGTTTACTCAAATGAATTGAGTTAAATCAACTTATTAGACTGTTTATGCTCAAGAAGCAACATTACACACTAACTAAAGTTAGTTTAAAAGGTGAAATCACATGCAACCACCCCTTTAAAGTAAAAAAAGAACAAAAAAGATACATAAATTTAGCAAAGAGGATATTTAATATTGACCCATACATTACTAAATATTAATCGCTTATAATATAAAAATAAAATATAGAGCAATTTTTTTTTTTTTGTCTCAGTTGACATTTGGACTGAGCGAGACAAACCTAACCAGGTTGCACCCTGAAAATGAACATTAGGTTCCTTTTAAACCCCCTAAAAAAATCATTGTGTAATTTAGGTGCTGCCTCATCCAAATCTGATGTCAAGACAGCAACACACGCACATACTTTATCCCCAGCAAACCCCAGTCAGCACCATTCTAATGCTGTGTCACTATGAGCTGTCGTGACTCATGTCTCTGAAGGTTGTTTATGGGCTATAGCACCTCACTGTCCTCTGTAATTTGTCCCCTCACTTAATGACGGACCGTACATGTGCACAGTGAGCTAAAAAACTCCAAACCCGTCCTACCCCCACTCCCACGCTTTCAATTGAGTTTCTTTACTTTAACAAGTGTTTTAATGAGTATGTGTTTCTCATGTCACATGTGTGCAGTTTTTTGGGGTCTGGAGTAATTTGCATCTTAGTTGCAGCTAGTTCGGTGCTCTTAAAAAAAGATATTTTGCAACGGAACTTAACAAACATTCAAAATATTGCGGTGTTCTGGGCTTAATGTGCTGTATGCTTACTCCTAGTATTAGGATGCGTTTTGGTCGATTGGATGATGATGGAGTTTACCCGTTTTTTAAATCCGCCTCTTTTGTCCACTTTCAACCACTTCTGTCCTGATTTCTTTGAGAGGAAGATCTAATGGAAAAAATAAGCACACATAATTTACCAATAAATGCACACACAGACGACGGAAGAACATACGGAATGGTGTAAGAACATGTTTTTCGTCTTTTCCGTCTCACGTCTGGCTATTTCCATAATGTTTATGCAATAATCATAGGAGGAGAGTAGGTGGAGAGTAGAATGTCTTTTGTGGCTGTTTCAACACATTCGACCACATGAGCGTTTACACTTTGAAATCAAACTACGAAATCAACGGTAGTTTTTGACTACCTCTGGAAGTGGTCGAAAGTGGACAAGCGCAAAGAGTTTTAGACCTCCGCATACAGCTTTATTTAACACTGTCCACTTGTAATACGGTCGACCAAAACACATCTTAGTGATGTTTTATTAACACATTTCGGGAGGAGCACATTCAGATAATTAAACCTAATTAAACACGAATGGAGCACATTAAGCTAAGCAATATAATCGAAAAGAGGTGCATATATACAAGATTTTCTGTCTTTCGTTGACCATTTTTATTTTAGCATCTCTCCACCACCCCATCACCTCACTTTGATTTAATAAACTCTCATTAGATGTCAACACAATCCATAATACATTACAGTCTAGTTCTAGAGTATCTCTATCACGCACGGGGTGGATAGCCCAGAGCCCTCCCCTGGACAGAATGTCAAATACGCACAATCTTTAGTATAGTTAATTTGATGTAAGTGTTAACTCATGAAATACCATGTGTGAACAGGGCCAAAAAATGGTATTTTGACCAGCTGAGAACTTGTGAAATGCTTATAAAATGTATAAAGCAGTCAAAACAGACAAACCTCCATCACGCACACAAACAAAGATCTGCTACAAGGCAACGGCGGTTCAAATTCAGGTACCTAGCTCCTTTCACCAGAAAAACAAACAAACAGGTATGCTTGAGCATTCAATCCTTTTTTAGGGTCTCATCTTCCTGTTTTGGTTTGTTTACATGTCATTGGTCTGTGTTGCATTCATATATCATTCGAACCGCACCAGACCCATCTTTTCAGTGTTCTCGGACCACTTGTTTGGTGCGAACCAGGGTTCGGATGGCAGCGTTAACTTATTCGAATGAACCGCACTAACAGAGCAATCGCACCAGAGTTCGTTTTAATCAAACCAAACCTGCAAAGTGTGAACACACCCTTTATTCTTTTGTGTTGTAGCCAGAGTCAAGAGTTAAGAACTTGATCCTCTATCTAATTGGAACGGCGAATATGGCAGAACAATGTTTAAAGCCACAGACTACCACACTGGGCTCTCTCACGCTGTCATAGCTCCTGTCTGGGCTTGCAGACGGCAGAGGCCCCACGATCTGAGACGGTCTGTGGCTCCAACATGCAGCCCAAAGTGATCCCCCGTCCCGCAAAGCTAATAATGACCAAAGCATAAAGGTGCCCAAGCATGAAAACAACACAGATGTACCAGTCACTATAGCTGCAGGTCAGGAGCTAAACAATACTTCAGATGTGCTGCTTTAAAACATTTCACTATTATTATTTTTTATGAAATGCACCAGAGGGAAGCTTTGTGGAACATGATACAGGCTTGTGGTCCACCCGTTTAAATGCACTCTGTGGGGATTCTGCTTGTGAAAATAAGCATGCATATCACTCAGCAAGCTTTATAATGCAGCTCGTCTTTCATGAGAGAAGTTAAATCCTCCGGGCTTATACCCCATGAGGGATAAAGGTAGCATTTTCATTTTTAAAAGGAATTCGGACGTCTAAACTGTTTATCGAGAATGGAAACAGCAATTGTGTGTCTAATCTAGTCTATTGTGAATTGTTTTGAATTAAGATCTTGTTAAATGACAAGTGAAATGTGATGCTATGTATTTCTACAAGGCTTATGCACTTAAATGAACACGGATAGGGGTGCCATCACTGTCACACACTGATCAAGTATCACATTTTTTTTGTGATTTTGGTCAGAGAGTGTAGTTGTAGTGGGTATCACACCTATTCCATAACTAGGCAAACATTCAGACTGTTCTTGTCTTTTCAAAACAGACAGATTCATATACAATCCCCATGTTCACCACCAAGAAGTGTAGCAAACATGTTTAAATAAAGGGGATTATTGAGGTCATGCACTTTCATCCAAATGAAAGTCGCATGGGTGGTCTGTAATGAGCGTTTATGAATGTTTGCACTCGTGTTACAGGATCATGCGGGCCCCTTGGCAGATGAGTTTAGAGAAAGTCAGACAAGTGATGCGGGAGGCACTGCAGGCCTGGAGTGACGTCACCCCTCTCACCTTTACTGAGGTCATCAGCGGCCAGGCAGATATCACGATGGACTTTAACAGGTGCTAAAATTATGTTTTCACTGTCCACTGTGTGCTTTGCATGTGTCAGAATCTACATTCAAAGAATTTTTACTGTAGCTTTAGGGCTATGTTAATGTATTCTGTTGTGTTTGGCTAACGTTGTTTGAATATGAGCTTGTTTATGGGTAGAAAAATCTATTTGCAGCTTAATTGCAGCTTAATTTCAATAATATTCTTATATGCAACCCTAGACCATAAAACCAGTCATAAGTCGCACGGGTATATTTGTGGCGATAAGCAACAATACATTGTATGGGTCAAAATGTTTTCTTTTATGCCAAAAATCATTAGGATATTAAGTAAAGATCATGTTCCATGAAGATATTTAGTAAATTTCCTACCGTAAATATAAAAAAATATATATTAGTAATTATTTTGGTCAGATCGTGTAGTAGTAGTGGATGTCACATCTATTCCATAACTAGGCAAACATTAATGTGTCTTGCATCAGAAAGTCATAATTTACGTATGACCATTTTCCACCCTGTTTGATGTTTTTTTTTTTTACTGTACCTTTAGGCCGATGTTAATGTACTCTGTTGTGATTGGCTAACATTGTTTGACTATATAATGAGCTTGTTTATGGGTAGAAAAATGTATTTGCAGCTTAATTTCAATAATATTCTCATATGCGACCCTAGACCACAAAACCATAAGCCACACGGCTATATTTGTGGCAATAGCCAACAATACATTGTATGGGTCAAATTGTTTTCTTTTATTCCAAATATCATTAGGATATTAAGTAAAGATCATGGTCTATGAAGATATTTTGCACATTTCTTACCGTATATATTTTCGATAAAAAAAAAAAAAAAGGATCCTTATGACTGGTTTTGTGGTCCAGGGACTTTTTGGATTTAGAAGAAAAAGCTCTGAAAATTTGCCTACAGTACATTCATGTTATGAGTTTGCAAGTTACATCTCAAGATTCATCAAAAGACAACGTTGGACTGAAAAATGTACACATTTAGCTACTGCTTTCAGTTTATATTCTATAAATCTATATTCTATCTATGAAAACTGATCTGGCCTCTCATTTCTGAGCTTGTAACACCACATTGTCATTTGAAAGAAGTGTGTTCATTGACACACAAAAGAAAAGTTTCCACTTCACTAGTCGAACACAGACGCTTTTCATCTCCCCTAGAAGTGGGAGATTAGAGAGGGTGTCGGTTTAGGATTATAGGTAGAAAATTTACCCTGCACGTCCATTCATGCACGTGTGTTAGGCTACTTCTTAAATTCCCATAGTAAGAAAAGTCATAACTTGGAACACCTGTGGGATTTAGTTTTGCATATGGACATGCGACACAGCGGCTCAAAATGTCTTTCTTTTTTGAAAAACTATCCTGAATGTTAAAAAGCATGTCTTTAATTGATAGCAGATTATTACTACAAAGCACAGTTTGATTCCATTTCCCCTGTACACATGACTTGCTCTATCATTGTGCAATGGGTTGTTTGTGGAGAAAGGCGACTATAAGAAAACGCGGGTCTACTTTGCGTGTTTCATGTTTTTTTTTTTTGAGAAAATAGTTTCAGTTGCATTTCGAAATTCAAACGATAAATGTTTTTTTTTTTTGGCACTGTTTAATGTGGCGTGACAGATTTCCATTTCCACTTCAGTTCAGTTCGAGTGCACCCAAATGGATCATATCTTCCACTTTAATAGTTTTACAGCACTAAAAACACCAATTATCATCAGCACGTATGTTGAAATATAGCCTACCGTACAACTTACCGAGATGTAGGCCTATCTCTTATCTCGTGTAATCGCCCAGCAACCGGGGAAAGACGTTGATACAACTGCTCGGGAACAACATGGCACCTGACGTTACCTCAAGAAAGTCGGTCCGTGTAGTTCCCTATAAGAAAAATAATAATAAAACCTTTAGTGAAGTAAAGTTTTAAATATAAGGATTTATTTTACTTAACTATTACTTGTGTCTTAATTGTTTAATATAATCTCCAAATTCTCACTGCCAAGTCGTCAAAATCTGAGGCATGGTCAAGTGCCTTCCACGTCACAATGAAGAAGAGGCTAAAGGTAGCCTACCCCTAAGCATCACTATATTGATGTGCAGGGTATTTACTCCATTCATTTCTGTTGTTTACCCAATGCGTCAGATCAAGAGACATTTCATTCTTTGTATTTGTAAAAGCAGACATGATTTTATTAATATTTAAAGGCTGCTTTTATATTTTGGAGCAACTACGGTAACCCAACTCCTAACCTAAACCTACCCACATCTAAACAATGTAAAACACATAACAGGCAAATAAAAGTACAGTCACAGGTATGCAGGGTTGCCAACTTTTAAGTTCAGGTTGGAGTGAGATTTTTTGGGGGCCGGGGGGGGGGGGGGGGGGGGGGGTAATGCTTTTGATCTTGATTCAGTATCAGTTTATATCTAGTATATATACTGTACATAATAATATGTTTGTTTTGGCACTAGTTTAAAGATTTCTTGGGTCAAATTATATGTGCCATTCCTTAATATTCACTTGTGAGTGCCTATATAAGTATCATTATTCATTAAAAAGATTAGGATGCAAGTTATTTAAGTTTTGAAAATTCACATTTAAAGAAATCTAGTGTATGATCATCATATCTAAATATTTATTAGAATGCAAAGACTGCAATATATTTTTGAGCAACTAGATTAGATACATGTATATTTATTAAAGAGCCATAAGGCACCTAATGGCATTACAAATAAACATTAATATTTTTTTAGCCACAAAATGACTCTAATTTGCCTCTTTGAATTGGAATTCTCTATTTTAATATTAATTACTACACTAATTGTAATATACATTTTAGAAGAAATACAAATATTAGAAGAAAAATATTTTAAGTGGTCATTTATTGAAAATAATTGTTGCACAAATAGTATTTAGTACCAAAAGATCTCCTCAAAATATTCAATAAATATAATTTAATGAGTATAAGTGTGACCTATTAGTAAGGAATACCTGAGGGCTAAATACAAGAATAACATTAATGTTAACAATGTTGAATCTCTATCACTCTCCATAATAAAACGATCCTGTAAATATGGCTGACTTAATAATCAATAAACACTAACACTATGCTGTACTGTTTACCAAAACTTGCAGCAAACATCTATATGGTGAAACTGTTGTGTATCCGCTTAAGCCATTTAAATTCATTGGCACGGCGCTAGAAGTATTGAGCGCTCATGGGCCACGTGACCAGCGCGCACCGCAGGGAGAGGAGAGCCTGCAACTCCGCTTTTCAACGCCTCTGGCTTTAACATTATGCCACATAAGCGCCAAAACGCTATTTATTGTTTGAATTTCATTAAAACACATTTAAAAAAAATAAAGCTTATAGCTTTGTTTAATATCAAAAGCAGGTTTGGCAATTTGGCGTGAGATTGAGTTGGGCGGAGTGAGAGCGTGAGACAGAAGGCTTGTTTGAGATGAGCAAAATCTGCGCAGAATCGATCACCGGTGATCAGCGCGAGATGCATGCCGGTTAGAAATGTGTCCGAGGGCGGTCCGCCTTGCTCTGATGTCATGCCGACGTATGTCAAAAATCTCTCGCGATGGCGAGGCGGATGTGTCGGATTCTGCAGTCGAGCGCAGTTGCTCTCCACCGACTGCGCGGAGCAAAAGCATGATGGGAAACGACTTGCTGACGACACAGCTTAATGCTCATTGGTTTAAATAACCGTGATGCAAGGTTGTTTTTTAATATATTTGAATTTAAAACTCTGGTATCATGTTTTTATGTGTATAAATTATGTGTGCATATTCTCAAACTCTCGGTCTTTCTGTGGGTTATGTGATTGTTGTCATATTAATAAAAATATATAAAAACATGTGTGTAATTAAAGTAAAAATGCTTGATAAGCAGGCCTTTCGAAAGGAAATAAATAACAAAAACTTTGGGTGCCTTGTTCATAATATTTATTTTCATATAAAAGCAACAGAACTTAAATTACATCCAGTTTATCAGCAACAGAGCGCACAAGTGTGAATCCCGCGATATCTGCAACTGATCTCGCAGGTGTCTGATCCTCTACGAGAAGAGAGAACTCTAATCTCACACACACACACCTGCTCTCGCTGGTGTCTGATCCACTACGAGAAGAGAGAATTGTCCGGCTTGCCTGCACTTTTTTCACTCCTCCCCTCACTGCAGCCGCCTAGTCTCGCCTTTATTTCAGGCGAGGCAAGGCGCATCTCAAACAAGCCTAGAGCCTTAAAGCGTGAGAATCACGCCAGATGCGTGAGAGTTGGCAACCCTGGGTATGTATTGCAAAAACTGACCAACAACAGTATAAAACTATTAACTCATCATGTTGCATTCCAAGTCTTCTGAAGTCATACGATGTCTTCATGTAAAGAGTTGATCTTAATGTTTTAATCGCTGAAATGATGAGCCTGCCGCTCTGTGAATGAACTCATTCATATCTCATTCAATGATACACACGACTCTTTAGCATGACGCAATTGGTCACAAGACACACGAGAGCCAATGACATTTCACAATCAATGCTGACGCAATTGGTCACGAGACATACGAGAACCAATGGAATTTCACTATGAAATCTGACTTAAAAGGTGTGTTCGACACAAGCGGCAACCTCCCGCGATCTCTCTTGAAGCCAATACGGAAGTAATGTAAACTGCAATTCCTCCACTGGCCACTAGGGACAGGCTCCAGAAGGGAGCAGAATCTCATTGAGCCCCATGTTAAAATTCTCAACTTTAAAGCAGAAAAAAACATGTTTACAGCCTGGTACAAATTGTGGTTTTGGCTTATAAGGCTAATTTTGATCTTCATGACAACTCTGAGGGGGGTGAATTTTTTTATAACTCATTCGTTTCCGTTATATAAAGCCTTAAGGTTCTGCATAATTAAGGGCGTGGTTACAAGTGGATAGCCATTTATCCGCCGTCTATAGTTATTGCGTCACCTCAGCTCCGCGCACATCCCGCCTTTTTGCCCATTTTCTGTTATCCGGGAGTGACACGCGTTGACTCGCTCACAAGATGGCAACGCCCAGCTCGCCCATACTTTAAGCTTCAGAACGGCTTATCAGAATCCTATGGGTGACGTCACGGACGCTACGTCCATATTTTTTTACAGTCTATGGTTCGACATCGGCTGCGGCTGGATGCATGCGATCGGCGAGAGTAGCCGAGTGCAGGCGGGGAGGAGCTGCAAACGGAGACGTGAAGTCGGACACTTTCAGCTTCTCGTGGTGACGCTTGCACTGCGTTTGCAAACTTTATCACAGCTGAAGTTAAATAAATGCAGTATTTCTCAAATACACAGATGTTTCAAATGATATTTTTATCCAATACTTTATGTACTGTTTAATAAAGCGTCTATTTGGACAAGATTAAAGTTCAACATATAAGTGTTGTCAACGGTTTTTATCAGTTTTAGTTTGATAAACATGACAATATAACGTCGCGACTACATGAAAAGAGGTTTCACTGTTATAAATAAATGATTTGTGAGCATTAGTGTAACATAAGGTTTTAGAATAAACATGAAACACACGTGGTCGCTGTCATGCGGTGAATCCGGCCAATCGTGGATCAGCTGTGTCGTCATCAGAGCTCGAGCAGCCTCCTGCAGCCACCCTTGAGAATCTGCACCGGCTGCATCAGCCGGCTGCTCTCGATTCGCTCTCGCGGTACTTTGTTGACATACGTCACAGTCACGTGCTGTCGGCGCTGTCTCAAGTCGGACAACATTTCTAACCGGCATGCACTGCTTCAAGTCAGCCGCCGATCGGTCTGCGCATCGCTAGGTGAAGTCGAACAAGCCTAACGTTTCTTCGGGTGGCAATTTTTAAAATTTGATGTGTGCACTGCAGTGATCTTCGGCGGATAGAGACACTGAACGCTTTTAGGGATTTTCTTCACATAAATCAATCGTTCGGAAAGCTTGGACTATTTGTGCTTTTTGAATAATTTGTGGATGCAGTCGTATCTGCCTGTTATAGGCCTAAGTTTTATATCATGTTCACACAAATGGGTAGGTTTAGGAATGGGGTTGGGTTACATGTTAAAACGTGTCTGTGTATGACGGCAAATGTTTCTCATTGAAATGAATGGAGCATCCAGCGTGTCGAAAAATTACACTTAGGGGTACCTTTCACGTCTTAATGGTGAAGTGGAAAGCTCCTGACCATGCTTCGGAATTTGTCGCCTTGGGAGTAACGTTAACGCAACAGACCCATATTAATTATCTCTTTCAATGGCTACTCACCGCAGAGCCAGCACCAATCCCCCCTCTCTTGACCTACTGTGGGCATGATGAGTGGAGCTACATCCCCTAACCAGACCCTAACCCTACCCAAAACCCTCTCTGTCACTCATTTAACAGGTTAAGCTCAATCCTTGAGCTTCAGATGCTCTAAAGCGAGCACTACTTGGTAAGTTTAGCTCAAGAGAGCCACTGGCTAGTGGCTTTCTTCTTGATGCGCTTCATTTTCTCAGTTTGAAAACCAAAGTTCATATAAAAACTTGGCTTCCTGTTAAAGAACTAATATACATTTATTGTGTTTCTGAGATACACACGCTTGAAACCCCAATGAAGGAAACCACTTTTCTTCAAAGCAGTGTGAAATATCTAGATCCATCTCGCATAAAGCAAACCATCTGGGGTCGATGTAGTTAAGTGTGGAGCTCTATTTCTGTCAATTTCATTTCTTCAAATTTAATCTCAGATTCCATCAATGGGATAGCAGTTGAACGAACATTTGAGGGTTTGTTTTAGCCAGAATAGGGGCCTTCTTTTATCTCTCAGATCTGCCAGATTTAAAGATCTATAATCCTGCAAGTCTCTGTGTGTAATTTACCTCCTGATATTTCACAATGGAAACTGTAGGGTTTAGTTTATTCAGTACCATTCAGCCAAGGAGGAATTTGGCATTCCATTAAAAACAAGGGAATCAGGAAAGTTACTGAGGTGTGGAAGTTACAGTAGTATGCACAGCAATGCCTTTATGCAGGCCACTCACCCCCATTTAACCATTCCATGAAGCGTGCTTATAAAATTCTTTTCAGTGGTCAGCTCACTAGGCATGTTGCTGAAATAAGAGAATGAGAATCATTGGTATTTTACTGTTGCCTGAGAGACTGTGTTTCACATTCAGGTACTGGCATGGAGACAATCTTCCTTTTGATGGTCCCGGAGGAATTCTGGCACATGCTTTCTTTCCCCTAACACATCGGAAGGGAGACATTCACTTTGACTACGATGAGTCTTGGACAGTGGGCAACAGTATGGGTTAGTGAGAATTCTGGTTCATATTCTGGTTCATGTTTTATGTAAAAGTATGTTTTACAAGAAAATACTATTTCAATCCTTCTACTTCAAAATTCAATGTGTTATGTAATGTTTCTTTGGAATATATATATATATATATATATATATATATATATATATATATATATAATTTTTTTTTTTTTTTTTTTTTTTTTTTTTTTAACAATTTAGAAGTTTTTTTTAGTCAAGTTGCTTATACTTGAACAGTCTACTTATAAATAAGCAATGTCAGATGAACAAAAGTGCTTTTGACAAAAGGAAGTTTGAACAACTTTTACATTTTAAATATTTCCAGCTACATTGTCCATTTTTACAGTGCAAAAATATTTCCAAACAAAGTCCAAGCAAAACAGAATTTGCACATCTCCGAGCAACACACTAGTGCGGTTTCACTTCTGACTGAATCAGTGTTTTTTTTTTTTTTCATTTAAGGACTCTAGAAGCTAATGGATGCGCCGGAAAACATAGGCAGCAGACTTGTCTCGCTGACCTATCAGGCAATGATGCAGCCTTTTGCGAATAAAGGCACCTCACAAAACTGATTTCGTACAGATTTCTGAGGCAGCATAATTATTGAATGATCTACAGCAAAATAGAGAGAGCTTTGGTTATAACTAAGCTAATATTTAGTATTTTCTTGCTAGAAATAATGTCAAAAGTCGAAAATGTTGGTCAAAAATGTACATCTACATGTAAACTGACCTCCAACTGCAACTTTCAGTTGCCATCTCTATTTTTTAGCTCACCTGTCACAGAATGGAATGTTCGGACGTGGCTTGATCCTCCAAACAAACATTTTTAAACTTTTGGATGCAGCTAGTCACTTGTTTTGTACCCAAATGAATATGTGACTTCAAATGAATTGGTTCAGAGAATGGTGCAGGACTCTCATAAAGCCAGCCACTTGTTTCGAAGGAACCAGTTGAATCTCTCAATGAAATTTTTCAGAAAATATTTTCTTTCTACTAGGTACTGACCTCCTCCAGGTGGCTGCTCATGAGATTGGTCATGCTTTAGGACTGCAGCACTCCTTAGAACCAGGCGCAGTGATGTCACCTTTCTACACCTTCTCCTACCCGCTCCACCTGAGTGAAGATGACAAGCGAGGCATACAGTCCCTCTATGGATCCAAACATTCGGTGGATAGAACAAAGAAGGAAGAGAAACCTCCCAAAGTCACAGAGACCAATGAGATTGAAAGTACAGTGGTGAGTTATTTGGCTTATTCTGTCTGATCTTCGAAATATTGAGGATCCTTCTCATTCTTTGTTTGTTTCTTCTTCTTTCTCTTTCCTTCCAGCCCGATGCTTGCCATACCGATTTTGATGCTGTATCCATGATTCGAGGCGAGCTTTTTTTCTTTAAGTCGGGTTATGTATGGCGGATCCGTGATGGTAAACTCCAGACTGGATATCCTGCACTGGCATCCAGGCACTGGAGAGGAATCCCAGGCAAAATTGATGCAGCTTTTGAGGACAGGTCTGGAAATATCTGGTTTTTCCAAGGTAAACTGTCTCAAAATAATAAGATGTAGGTCTACAAAAATTTGGGGTGGGTAATAATTTTTTTAAATAATTTTTTAAAAATATATATATATTTTTTAAAGTAGTCACTTATTCTCACCAATTTGGGATTTCAATCCACCTATTTTTATGCTCATTTTTTGGATATTGGATCAAAAACTGCTTGATGGAAACACCAAGATGCACATAAATTTAAAAATTCAGCTTGAGTTGAAAAAATGTTTTATCCATTAAGAAAACGTGAATAAACTACATTTTCCAAACGATAAACAATGAAAGTTTATCAGAAAGTGACAGTTTTGTTCTTTTCCACTCACTGGATGGAAACTAAACTATAAAAAAATATTTGCAAATGTTTTGTGCAATATTACAGTTTTCCACTTAAGTTAAATTTGCTACTTTAAATGTCAAATGAACCTTCAGAAATCCTTCTAATATTCTGATTTGCTGCTCAATAGTAAATTTCTTATTATCTATGTTGAAAACAGTTGTGCTGCTTAATAATTTTTTTGTGTAAACAGTGATGGCAAGAACATTCAAAAGAACAACATTTATTTATAAAATAAATATTTTGTAAGACTGTAAATGTCTCTCACTTATGATTAAATTAATGTCCTTGCTGAGTAAAATAATATTATTTCTTTCAATGAGTGAATGAATGAATGAATGAATGAATGAATGAATGAATGAATGAGCGCAAACTAATTGTAGTGTAGGTGGAAAATTATGGATTCTGTGATGTTTTTCTCATGGGAGCACTGGCGCCAAAGCAAATCATGAAGAACTTGCTCTAAGCAAACTAGATTAGATCTTTTAACATAATGCAGTGTCAAATTACTCAAAAATGTAAATTGTTTGACTACAAGAGAGATCTGGGAATAACCCCAGCAAATAATAAAAAATAATTGTCTAAAAATGTTAATTACGAAGATACCAGAGAAAGAGACTGAGGTGGGCCATACGGGAATTGGCTAGTGTAAAGGCATATTTCTTTTCAGTCATTTTCAAATAAGTATTTGTCCATATTGCATGAAATTGTTTGCTGCTTTTCATGGTTGTGACAAGAGTTGAAATATGGTAAACAGTATAACATGGACCGGTTTAGTATTATGTAAGCATGTACATTTTTAAGCTTTGCAGTTATATGTTTAAAACTATGTATGTTATGTTTGCTTGTTTGTTTGTCATTTGTTATTTAACTTTTTACTTAAATATTAAATATAAAAAATATAAAAAACTTAAATATAAATATAGAAATCTTGCAATTACAAGCATGCATTTCACTTTAATCCAGATATCCTTTGTTGCCCTAATTATCCTGTAAACTGATCTGCTTTAGTCACGTAAACTAAAACAAGCATTCTTGATGAATGGAAAATTCATCAGCCGCTGTTTAATGTAACCTCTCTCCCCCACTATTCTCTCTGTAGGTCAGAGTTACTGGGTGTTTGATGCAGAGCGGCAGATCACAGGGCCGGACTCTGTACGCCGACTGGGTTTAGCAGTGAACGACATCCAGGCAGCCCTTATGTGGGGGGAAGATAAGATCCAGAAGATATACTTCTTCAAAAAAGGAAGCTACTGGCGATTCAACCTGAAGGAAAACCGTGTAGACAGCATCCACCCTCGCAGCATGAGGGATTGGAGAGGCATTCCAGATGACATTGACGGTGCTTTCCAGGACCGATTTGGTACAGTTGTCACTAAGACATGGACTATGATTAAATGTGCATCAATAATGTGATTTTTTTTACTCAGAGTAAGATGTTTACATGACACAAGCAATATTATATTCATGTCGCGCAATGTTGTCATGAACTCAGTTTCGTCGGCAACCTAAAAATGTAATGGACGTAGACCATTAGTGACTAATTTTATATACTGCGGTCTATAGTGTCCTTGTTAGTTTGCCCACCTCCCATGGCAAAGACCCCGGTTCGAATCCCACTCAGTGCGGGACAGAGGCCGGGGGCGTGTAAACCTCACTCCCCCGGCCTCAAAAGATGCGCTAGCGACTGACGGGAGAGGCTTTGGTCTTTAGCACCCTTGTTAGCGTGTGTGTTTCCCACGCTGGAGACCCTGCTTTGAATCCCGCTCGGAGCAGGTCGAGTGGGACTGGTTACACAAGCACATGCAGGCTTTGGTCAAAGTGGAATAGATGCAGTTTAAATGTTTACATGCCTGTTTATTACGATTCAAATCAGAACATGCCACATACTGTACTATAAATATGGATAATGAGATTAATCAATTTGATCTATATTCAATTAATCAATTTGAAGTATTGTGATAACGAGGTAAAGTTCAATCACAATATTGTGTAGATCTCATTATAAACACATTATGAGGGTGCGTCTACACGTAGTCCTAGTTTCTAAAATATTTTTGATGTTACAAATGATATTTTTGATGGAAATGAAAGAGTCATTCTTTGTTCCTTATCTCACCACAGGCTTCGCCCACTTCTTGAGAGGGAAGAAGTACTGGAAGTTTGACCCAGTGGAAGTGAGAGTGCTGGAAGGATACCCACGATATATTGGCATGGATTTCTTTGGTTGTTCTGCAGCCCTGTATTGATGAATAGGCATAACTAGCAAATTAGTTGCTAAGTCGATTATCATTTTCACACACCTAGTGCAACTAGTACCCCGCAGACAGTTTTAAACCAATCAAGTTATACGAGCAGGGTTATTTTTCAAATCAGGTAAAGTGTTAGATATGCATTCTCCATATCTGACCACTGGATTAAACACTTTTCTGTGGTTTCAAGCAGATACTGTGTATCTACTCAGTCTGTGACTCAAGATGCTACATCTGCGCCACTTAACCATATACTGAAATTAACTGTTGCGTCTCATCTGCAACATATTAAAGGACAACTCCGGGGAATTTTTAAGTGTATCTTGATCGTTATACCTTTGTGAGTACAGTCTATAGAAGAAAAAAAACGAACCGGATTGGTCCTTGCAACACAGAGATATAATGATCAAGATAAACGTAAAAATTTTGAGAGTTTTACTGAAAGAGTTGTCCTTTAACTCTCAACTCTCAGGAAAAGCAGGAAACACTGCCCTTAAAATATTTTTTCATATGTATTGTGTACTTGATAATTTATTATTTGTATATTTTGCCAGTATTGAGAGTGTTAGGAAAACAGCCATTTTTGAGCAAAATACCCTATTGTGCCATTAGATGAATTATTTCACAAAATTAAAGAATTTAATAGATTTTTAAAAAACAGTGACATTCTGTTGATTACCATAGAAGATAATTTTGCGATTAAAAATGCATTAAATATAAAGTCTATATGGCAAGTGATTCCTAAGGGATTAACCCCTTAAGTGTCACCCCCCTTTTTGAAAATATACATGAAAATTCACTATCCAAACTTAAATGGTTGCAATTCAAGAATGCTTTTGAATATAGACATAAGTTTGGTCTCTTTTTAAAGAAGACAGTCAGCAGAGTATTGCTCAAGTGAAATCACTTCAAAAAATGTAAGTTTAAAAAAGTTATGGAAGTTTAAATGTACTGTAAATCAAATATACTGTACTAGATATTTAATATTTAATATAAAATATATATTTTACAAAATAATGTGGACTCTAAAATTACTATCAAATCAAAGCCATATGTCTAATGAATTTGTGTTCCAAATTTGAAGTTGATATCACAAAAATTGAAGTTCCCATGAGATTTTGTTTAGGCGTTGTACCACAAATAGCCACCGGGTGTCATTGAAATTCCATTGATTTTTTTAAATGCAATTTCCTTTGTCAAATGTATATATTTTTGTGTAAATATCACAAAACAGTTTTCAGATATAGAACCGTGAGACTAAGACCTTTCCGACGATATGCGTTTTGTCAAGATTAGAAAAGGTTTTTATTATAAATGAAATAAATATGTTAAATAAATATGAAACATGACAACGCCACTTGGGGAGGAGCCCGCTAGAATAATTTAGAGCACCGTTTCCATGGTAACGCAAGGTCCGATTTCAAATCAGTTTGCACAGGATGAATCTTGAGTTCGTAAGCTTTCGAATGATATATAGTTTGTCAACATTAGATCAGGACAAATATAGGATATATTGTTTTAAACATGCAGTGGCAAATGGGCCCACCGGTGGGCCAGTGACACTTAAGGGGTTAAAGCAGAAAGGAGTAGCATGGTTTTGAGGTTCATGCTAATACAAATAGCAATTCCTCCATAGAAATGTGCTATTTGAGTTGTAACGCTGTAATTGTCCTTTCAGTGGAGGGAATGCGTGGAACAACTGGTAATAAATCCGGAAGATTACTCTAATTGCCTGAATATTTCAAAATAAAAGTGTCCATATTTACTTACATTAGCAGTTAAAGTTCAGAGGCACTTCTGGTACAAATATAACACACATATAGGTGATAAAAATAACCAAGTAGATCTAGCTGAACATTTTTATAGTTTTGTTTGTTGAAGCATTGAAGAGCCTGAACTACAGTGTAGACCAATGACTGATGCTGTACTTTCAGCATTTAGTGCTGTTCACGCTGACAGCGATTTCATTCATTTTCAATGAGAAATGGAAATGTGACAATTGTTGTCGTTGTGAATGTCCAAGTCTGTGAGGACTTCTGAAGACCTGTTCTTCAATAGTGATAATGTATATGTTACAGTGCAGGTCACTGGTGCATATGTTGTGTAATTCCAACTTTTTGCATAGTGGGGCTACTGAGGTATATAATCCTTATGGCCTGGGTAATGATGGCTTTTGATCTAAGGATTTTTTGATTCTCATTCACTGTTTTTACATGTAATCAATTATTTCACATTATTGTTTTTAATGATCCATTTACTGTGTAAATATTTTGTAAAAAGAATTGTATTATTTTCCAGCTCCAATAAAAACCTCTCTTTTTTATAGTATTCTGACTAATTATCTGTTGTCTGGGTTCATTTCAGAGATAATTTCAGATAATTTTGCTCATATGGACTTTTCTTTAGTTTGTTTGTAATGTTATCAGTGTTTGTGTGTTTCTTCAACTTTGGTCACTTTTATGTCTGAAAAGTTGATTTTTATGAAGCAAACAGACTTTATTTTCCTTTTTTAATATGAGAAGCACATTAAAGTCTTAGAAATGATTCACCATGTCTTCATTATTTATTTAGCAATTTTTTTTACCCTTTGCTCATAATTTCCTTTCCTTTACAGCTTCAGCTTGTTTGTAATGTTATTAGTGCTTGTGTGTTTCCTCAGTTACTTTTATGTTCGAAAAGGTAATTTTTATGAAACATCAACGTTATATTTCTTTTTTTATACATATGAGAATCACATTAAAGACCTATAAATTATTCACTATGCCTTAGTATTATTTATTTTGCTACTCTTTTTTTCAGCCTTGTTCTTGACTCTCAATCCATCATAAATATCTATATTTATATATTTAAATATTTGAGTATTATATATTTGAATATATGAATATATTTTGAATTTAAAGGGATAGTTCAACCAAAAATGAAAATTACCCCATGATTAACTCACCCTTAAGCCTTCTTTCAGAAGAATATTTTTAAAAAATCTGAACTGGCTGGTTTTTGTAAGAAAAATATTTGTATTTAATCAAGTAAAATATCTACTTTCGGTGGACTGCCTTCCGTATACAACTCACGGAAAAAGCATGACTGTTGCGACGATGATGTCGGACGTGGCCAGAGATGTAAAGAATATCTAAAATCCGTACTTAAGAGTAAAAATACAGATTCCTTACAGCAAAATCGACTCCATTACAAGTTACAAGTCACCAATTCCAATACAACTTGAGTAAACGTCTTAAAGTATCTGATTTTAACATTATTAAGTTTTTTACTCATACTAAATATAGGCTCAACACAATAGTCCTCGACACCTGAGAGTCATGCAGTGAAAATAAGAAACAGTTGATTTGTAATATGAGAAATCATGTTTCTTTTCTACAATCCAAATAAAACTGAACACCTCAATATTGCAATAAATCAAAGTCAACAACAGCCTTTTAAACATCAAACACTCAAGTCTCAGGTAAAGGCAAGTACAAAAAGGCCATAGGTAAACCAAAATCCTTCAAAAAGGTCTCGTCAATATAGCGCAAAAATATAATAATATTAAGTGAAGCCTTCTTACATGTGCTGTTTTCAGCCTCATCACCGGCTGCACTCATGAACTCATCTCACAAATCAAACACTTGCGAGACTACCTGCAAATGTACTCGCGTTTATGCAAATTAGACTTGTTGACATGTTTGGGTGAGTAAAGGCAAAACGTACAAGATATAGTACCTTCAACAAGCTTAGATGGCAATATCGCTTCTTTATAGCAGAAACAAACTGCTGCAGAAAAAGTTAGTTGCCATGCAAAATGTAATGTGTAATTGCATTACTGATCACAAATTTGTAGTAAAACATTTACTTGTTCAAAGTAGAGAGTAAAAGTTGCTAATATCTTTAATACACAGTAACTACAAAGTAGCTAAAAAGAAAAAAGATACTTACCGGAAATTACAGTAACTATTTACATTTACTCATACTTTACACCACTTGACCTGGCGTAAGCATTTTTAACTGCGAGAGGCGTTACACTTTCCTTGAAAGTTGAATATGCAAAGTAGTTTGACGGAAGCTAGATATTTTACTATATAAAGTGTTAAATATGAATATTTTTCTTACAAAAACCGATCAATTCACTTATGCAGGGGCTGCCATTCACTGCCATTATAAAGCTTGCAAGCTTTGCCAGTATATTTTTTAATATAACTCTGATTGTATTTACCTGGAAGAAGAATGTCATATACGGATGGCTTGAGGGTGAGTAAATTATGGGATAATTTACATTTTTGGGTGAACTATCCCTTTAAAAAAACTTTTTTTTTTTTTTTGATATTCTAAAATTACATTTTATTGCAAAAATGTTTAAAATGTAATTTCCAACATGTGTCATCACATGCAATATATCGCATTAAAATGTGATGAAAAATAGCATTGTGGTGAAGTAAAAACGACCAAAATTGTCCATTCCACCCTCAGCGGTCTGGTTCTAATAAGTCCTATCAGAGGTTTCGGGATGGAAATGGAAGACGGCTGTTCCGCAAACCCTCCTGCCGAGACAGTTCCAGAATCCTGCAGCCTTGGCTTGTTTTCAGACTGTAATTCCCCATTCCCCCGCTTCTATCACACAGAGCAAATTTGTAACACAATGACATCGCAACACGATGACATCATTATTTCAGTTCTGTTTAATGCGAAGCATCTGCTGGCGCCATCCTTCGCCCAAGTTAACACGTTTTGTAGGGTTTCACTTTAGCGACTACAGATGTCGGGCTGCTTTGGACGAAACGCAAACCCAAATCCTCGCTTTATCAAGGATTTGAAAAAGAATCTGCTCATAATCGTACTTACTGAAGAGGCTCGCCAGAGTCATAAAAGTGGCTTTGTGTTTTATTCAGCGTAGAAAGCCCCTTCTCTGACCTTTTGTAGAAAGTCTTAGGCTACACCAAATCTGATTACCAGTTCTTTAACAGTCAAAACATTTTTATGTTCTATGATTTTCATTCAAAAGACTCTAGTTCTGTTCATGTTAGCCTACATCCTCCAAAAAAAGAAAATAAATCATATTCAATGTTTTCTACCCCCCTAAAAAAACTCCCAGACTACTCAGTCTTGACAACTAGCAACCAGCCAGAACCCATAAATCAGCTGCTGAGTTAGTCAACACCTCTCGTGTTTCTATTAATGAAGTGCCGTTGTTTTGTTGTTCAGTAGTCACCGAGACCAGACACTGTACCAGACGTCTTAAAGTGCTGCTGTTACGCATACACATGTACTTCTTCTAAGAGTATGTTGTAAAACACATGTCTGCATTTTGAACTTGAAGAAGGACGTTTGCCTTCAGGATAAAACAAGTCCACACAGGCCTAACCACAAGCACAATGCGCACACAGCCGACCCGATCGACCCCTGCAACATTTCTCTCATTAAATTAAAAAGCAGATTGTTTGTATGTTGACATATTTCCTATAAATCCACAGAGAACATTGCAACTGAAAAACATGTGGCTTTTAATGATCGCTAACCTAACTATTCAGAATAATGACTGGTCCTAATCCTGATCAGTCTGAATCATGATCTGGTTTGTTTTCAGTTTGCTAATCATGTACTGACAACCTGATAGCAGATCTTCATAAGACTGGAATGTCTCATTCGTTTGTTTGAATAAGGACCAACAAGTAATAAGCCTTCATAGCAGAGCCATCTTTGATTTTTAATGGGAATAAGAGCAAGGCTGTGATGGATAGGCACAGCTCTTCAGTGGGTTGTACTGCTATTCGAGGGCAAGGACCGAAGGTGCATAGGCACCTATTGTATTCGTAAGTTTTCTTCTTCTTCCGCTATTGAGTCTATGGCCACCCATAAAAGCGTATGGTAATTTCATTTTTTTATTTTTTATTTAGCACACTGATAGATAAGAGTCTGAAAATTAACCACGGCAATTTTGGAATCTGTAACTCAATTCCTCTAACGCCACCAACTGTCCAAATTTTCACTTATGTTTGTGCTAATAACTTTTAAACTGTAAGGGGCAAGATAATTTTTCTCTCTGATTCTTTGGCTTGTGGAAATTTTCCCGCCATTTTTACTTTTCTGAAAAACCTTTTTCGAACTCGCCCAAGATAGTTTGTTATTTTCACCAAAACAGATTATTTTCAGACCATGCTGGCAAAAAGTTATTAAAACTGTTCTCGAAAAACGCGCAAACAAATGCGATGAAAAACATGCCAAATTGGATGCGAGGCTAAATCTCCTCAGTGCTTCCGAATATTGAGATGAGTCTTGGTGCATTTTATCACAAGCATGAACTGAGGCTACATGCAGCGTTTCGGCACAGCGCCACCTACTGCTCAGGAGATTTTTTATTTTGCTTATAACGTCTCAATATTTCCCCCCAAAATTCATAAAACTGGTCACTTTTGATCAGTGAGATGAAGCCAATTTTCCAATATCGTTCATTTTAGGCATCACCCATTTTGAATTATGTCATATCGCATATTACAAAACTCAGTACCGCGCATCATGCCGTGAATGTACTCAAAAAGTTTCGGAACGTTCAAACAGTTTAAGTCAAAATTAAAGAAAAATGCTAATAGCATTTGATTTATTTGGCCAGTTTTAATGCAATTAAAAATAATTACATCTTTGATAGATTCCTTGAGTCCTACCAATTCTGCAGAAACTTCTTGTCCGCCATTTGAACTTCTTCGAAAACATACTTCTTTTTTTTTTAAACTCCCCCTAGACTGGTGGACCGATTTTCAAAAAAAGTTTCAAAAAAGTCTCAGATCATCTTTCAGATACCAGCCAAAAGTAAAAGCTTTTCGATTGAGCAAACCGTTCTCGAAATAACGCATTAATGAATTTAATGGCATGTTGC
Organism: Pseudorasbora parva; assembly: GCF_024679245.1. Classification (NCBI taxonomy): domain Eukaryota; kingdom Metazoa; phylum Chordata; class Actinopteri; order Cypriniformes; family Gobionidae; genus Pseudorasbora; species Pseudorasbora parva. The sequence continues at coordinate 15,484,987 of NC_090189.1, read as the reverse complement.
CAAGCTGATTCTGAGGCAGTAACACAGCAAAGCTTTGCCTAATTGACACCAAACTTTTTATGTCATTGACTGCTCGACACAAAACATCAATTTGGTAACAGCGCCACATATTGGTCAAAAGAAACCAATAAGTAATTTAATCATATTACATGTTATTGTTTTCGTGATTATTGTAATTGTTGCTAGAAACTATATTTGAATGTTTTTGGATTCTTCGGCTGACTAAACACTACACAATTATTTTCCAAGAAATTTTAAGGAGACAAAAAATAAGGTCAATTACATTTTGTGGGGGGAGGTGGGTTTAATAGGTTCAGGTACAAGCTAACTTGACAATCAGATTAGCAAGGATGTGCCTCTAGATTATTGCATGTGAAAGTCACCTTTAAACTAAACAAGGTGATATTTGTACATAAAAGGAAAATGGCAGCAATTCCTTCCAACCCATGCCATTAACTAGTCTGTTTACAGGTAGAATCTTTAGTGAACTGTTTAAACCAAGTTTGACTAATACAGAAATGCTGTGAAAAAATATTTTTTATTGTGGTTTACCAGCACTAGTAAATTAAATCAGAAGCCTATTAATCTATAATAGTTTTCTAGTTTACTTGTCACACATAAAACCCCGTCAGTCAGAGATGCTTGTGCTTAAAAACATCCTAATAATGGAGTAACACATGATCTGGAAAAGCACCTTCATTGCATCAGTATGAAGCATTTACATCTATTTTATGAAACGGATCCATTGTTTACTCGACATATGTTAGAGCTTGCTCGAAAAGCTTTGTGAACTTTTATCAAGAATAGGATGTCATTAATTCTTAAGCTGAGAGCAAAGGTCAAGGTGGTTGGAACTCTACTGTATTTATTTCCATAACTTTTTATAGAACCACCAATTGCTTGTGCTGTGATAGATTGGCACAATGCATAATCTATCACAGGCATCGGCTAATGAGGGCTTTCTGGATTTTGATTGAACTGCTTCCAGTTTCCATACACATTAAAGACACATCCTCTCACATTTCAAAAGAATGCTTTGGAAACTGAAGCAAACGGTCCTTTGTGCATGACGTATCGGGTTAGAAGAACAGATTTTGGGCCCAGCTGATGCATAGAATGAGATAGCGTACAACAGAACATTTAAACATACAGTAAGTTAAAGGGATAGTTCACCATGTTTTTTAAAGCTCTGTCATCATATATTTAACCTGAAGTTGTTCCAAACCTGTATAAATGTATTTGTTCTGCACACAAAAGAAGATATTTGGAAGAATATTTGTAACCAAGCAGGTCTAGCCCACCATTGACTACCATAGTATTTTCTTTTCACTACTATGGTAGTCAAAAAATAAATAAATTCCCTTATCTGTATTTCTCATCTTAATGCAGACTGAAGAGTATAAAAAATATAACATTTACTATATAAATCAAAATAAAATTAAGATTTTATTAATTTCCATGACTCCTGGAAACAATAAGCACTATATTATTAACATTTAATTCAAATATTTTTTAAATTATTTTATTATTTTTATGATTATTTAGAGGAATTCCATAATTGTGAGATCACTTCTACTTAATAAAAATATATTTATGTACATATACAGAGAACCATAAGAATACAATTTGCCATTGTCTTTATTTAAAAAAAGCAAGTCAAGTTCATAGTATGCATTAGCACCTTTAACAAAAAACAATACTCAATCAAACGTTCTCAACAGTGTCTTGTTCTTACAACTAGACAAGACAGAAGTCTCTATAACTGGAGACCAGAGAAACGGCAACGGCAGGCATTCTAATGAGGTGTCCCGAACAGCCTCTCTGAGCGCTGTAAAGCCTGGCTGATGCAGGATCAGAGGTTAAAGGCCCGGTATTAAGAAAGTGTGTAATGCTGTGTGGGTTGAGGAGGTCAGAAGACCGGAGGAATGTTATTTAGAGCGGTGTGGATCTGTGCAAAGGCCTCCAGCAACCCCGAGGCCCTTCGAGAGACTGTGAGCTTATCGAGTGGCAGCATCCGTAACGTCCTGTCTTTACCAGGCAGGGGCGGTGTTTGCAAGTCGTCGCATACGCCTGTGAAAAAAAGGAATATTATTTAGATGAAATATATATGAATTCAGGATAAATAAAATGTATGCTAAAATAAATAAATAAAATGGAGTTTAGTAGGCATCGTCTAATTTTTCTCACCTTGTGTTTCTGTCCTGGTCTCTGATCTTCTTCTCCATCTCCGCGTCTGTCAGGGTCTCCAGCAGAGGGCACCACTGGTCGGCATCACCTGTGTTCCGAATGGCAATCTCCACCGTTGGTAATGGGTTCTCACTACAGGAAACCAGCCAGATGGAGTCAGAAGTGGACAGCATCACTTAAACATCATGGAAGACCAATGATGCTTCATTGATGACCACTGAGGCACTAAGGTGATGGATAATATCTAGAAATATCTATTACACTTAAGGAAAACTATTTATATACACTGCCGTTCAAACGTTAATTTATTTTTTTGTAATGTTTTTAGAAGAAGTGTCACATGATCCTTCAGAAATCATTCTAATATGCTGATTTGCTGCTCAAGAAACATTTATGATTATTATCAATGTTGAAGCATTGTTTTTTTTTTAGGATTCTTTGATGAATAGAAGGTTCAAAAGAAGAGTATTTATCTGAAATAGAAAGCTTTTGCAACATTGTACAACAGTTCAAAAGTTTTTTGGGGGGAAGAACATAAAATTAATATATTTATTCAGCAAGGATGCATTAAATTGATCAAAAGTGGCAGAAAAGACATGTATAATTTTACTTAAGATTCTATTTAAAATAAATAATGTTCTTTTGAACTTTATATTCATCAAAAAATCCTGATTTTTTTTTTTTACACAACTATTCAACATTGATAATGATCAAATGTTTGTTGAACAGCAAATCATCATATTAGAATGATTTCTGAACAATCATGTGACAGTGAGGACATGAGTTAAGATGCTTTGCATCACAAAAAGTAAATTGCATTTAAAAAATATATTGAAATAGAAAACAAATAAATTGAAATAGAATTTTTTTTAATCAAATAAATGCAGCCTTAGTTAGCAGAAGACTTCAAAAAACATTACAAATCTTACAGTTCGAAAACTTTTAAAATGCAGTGTAAATCATATGATTTACTTCTAAACATCATACAGAAATCAAAGCCATGCTGTGGCAGCACATGCACGGGTCAAACAGAGCAGTCACCAAACCACTGTCTGTTCTGGTATCACTAGGTTTATACTATGTCATTTTTAGGAGGAAAACTGCATTATGCATATACAGGGTCCTGCAAAGATATTAAAACAAAATACATGAAGTAAAGATGAAAGTACTCAGCTTCCCAGGGTATGAAACGTGGGGGTAAGAGGGAGAGAAGATCAAGAAATTTTGAAGTATATTGACCTGAAATCAGACCTATTGGACATTGGGAGAAGCAAACAATTAGAAGGTTATAGCAAAGCAAAAACAAAAAGCAATGAAGTTAATCACAAAAACTCAGTCTTTTAACATGTTAACTGAACCGCAAAGCGAACAATGTGTCATTTTCACCTGTGATCTACAGACAGGATGATCTCAGGGTGAAAATGTAATGCTAACCCTCACAAACCCTGACCTCTAAAAGGCAAAAGTAAGGTTGCAAGCCATGCAAGAGAAAAGCAACGGAATTAAGAATCATTATGGAAGCAAAAATCAAATGTAGGCTGTACTGCAGGGAGAAAATGTAGTTACTATACAATAAACGGAGGAAAGAGAAACAAAACTACTTCAGGGCACAATAAAGAGAAATCACAATGCTTAAAAGGTTGTCTGCTTGCTGTCGCACAAATACATGATGAGATTGTAAAGAACCAGTGGATGGCCAAGACCGCATTAAAAATGGTCTCAATTTAGTGGCGTAAACAAGACATGCCATGTGTGTTTGTGTGTATATGACCACATATTGGAAATTTTACTTCATACGACCTAATAACACAGTAAATCATTGTTTAAAATGGAAACAGGCCCCAGACATCTTTACAGACACACAGGATATACAGATACAAGTCAAACAGGGCAAACAAGCACAGACATCAATGTAAAACAAGTCCCTCCCAATAATTAGAAATGGCCAAAATTGTCCTGCCCAAAATGTGAAATTCTTGCACTGCACTTCATAACTGCTCTATATGTTAGGATGACAAAGACTGTAAAGTTACTTTTAGTCTGTTCTGCCTATGTGCATCATTATATGTGGGGTGAGGTTGTGGAATAAGTTGGAGCAGGTGTTAAAATATTGTACAAACAGTTTAAAAAGTTGTATAAAATCGAGTTACTAAAAGGTTACGAGGTGGAACAAGAATAATGAGGGTGGGTTTTTATTTTTTTATTTTATTGGTTGTTGTTTCGAAAAAAAGGAAAAGAAAGAAAGGTCTAACAGCACTCGTCAATATCAAAATGATTGAGATCATTTTGGCCACAATCTTACATACACTTCCTTTAAACATTTATTACTACTGATTAACTTCTTATTACTTGCCATAAAAATGGCAAGAAGTGAAAATGCCATATCACTTCTTTTCACTCCACTTGTTTGTGGCTGCTATGAGTTTTATAGTTCCTTGCTTGACAGTGATTATAATGCCCTTCCAGACACATCTCTCTCATTGGTAAATAGTTTTTTGTGGTGAGTGAATTTAAAAAAAAGAATATTTGTATAATTAAACCAACACTCAAAGAAGTTGGATCATTTTAAAGGAATGCATAGTTTCTTTTCTTTCTGTGAAAAAAACTTAATAAGTTCTCGGTCTGTTTACAAAATATCTACGGATTCTTGGGTAAATTCAAGACAATATTACAGGCTAGGGAAATAATTAATTCTCCGCCTTATGACAGTGAAGTGGCTGTATAAATACTAAAGAACAAATCATGTCTCAACAGTGAGCCACAGAGGGAAAACCACAGCGAGTGTTCCTTTACACTCAATGTGCAGTTTATAAATGAGTTTGGAGATCATGTCAGCAAGCAGTGATTTTCAAAACAAGAAACTGTCCTAAAATGACTACAGGGAATCCAGTGTTTCTAGAGAGGCTTGTGCATCAAAAAACCCACAAAACCACATAATTTATGGACTGCTGCATAAAAAAAAGACCATCATCATCCTGAAATGATGATCCTGTCTAAAAGGCACACACATTTTATATCAAATTTTCACACACTGTGAAGCAGAATAAACGTTTTGTGCTTGTGTATAAGAGAAAGCTAAAAAATAACTTGAACTTGAGCATTAACCCACTGGCCAGTAGTGGAAGTGCATGTGTTGCCCACCTGAAGGCGTACGTCCTCTGGTGCCAGCTGAGCTGTCCACGGATGCTGTAGGCGATGGTGGTGACGAACTCTCCTCCAAGGCCCAGCTCAGAGCAGAGCTTCAAAGCAAACGTTTCTGGCGAGTTCTCCTTCTCTGACATGTCCCATTCGAACTGGTCCACCAGAGAGATGTTCCCCACATGGATGTTTAGCTGAAAGCACATTGCAGGTCAGTAACGGAATTAACCTCATGCATTATGACTGGTCGTTTTTCACCATAGGCTTTATCAGCATTGTCTTCTCTTCCGTATTTGTTTTTAATCCGCAAACAAAGATTTGAATGGTTATGAATCAGTGAATCGATTCAGAATTCGGATCACCAATGTTACACGATTTCAGCAGTTTGACACAAGATCAGAATCATGAATCAATACGATGATTCATAACCATTCAAATCTTTGTTCGCAGATTGAAAACCAACACAGAAGAGAAGACAATGCTGAATAAAGTCGTAGTTGTTGTTATTTTTGGACCAAAATGTATTTTCGATGCTTTAAGAGATTCTAACTAACCAACTGATGTCACATATTGACTACTTTGATGATGTTTTTATTACCTTTCTGAAAAGGGACAGTATACTGTGCATACATTCAATGGAGGAACAGAAAGCTCTCTGTCTAAATATAAAATATCTTAAACTGTGTTCCGAAGATGAACGTCTTAAAGGTGTCGAACGACATTAGCGTAAGAAATTATTGAAAGAATTAAAATTTTTGGGTGAACTAACCCTTTAAAGCATCATGACATGGCATCAAGTCGATTAGTCTGTGCAACCCTATTAAAGAGTGGAGCATTTGAGTCGCATGTACAACTAAAAAACTGATGGGAGCAGCCTTGGTGGAGAACAGTGACTGGATCTAAAACCTTAAAATGACAGCTCATATCTCCATCACTGCAAGATGCCAAAAGGGAAAGCACACACTAACAGTAGGCAGGCGTTAGTGCAGTGCTGAGCAGCTCTCTCGCATTGTATGATGTGACAGACAACTAGTTGCCCAGTCTGGTTCAGTTCACACAGCACAGGTTTTTCTGAGAATGGGGTTGTGAAAATTTACAGGTGAGAGTTTGGTTATAGAATTCGGTTGCACTCCCATAAATAACCGAACTGTGTGTGAACGTAAATGTATTAAGGACTAAAATACAGGACTGACAACCGTATTCTTCTGCTGTGTGAACACAGCCACACAGAGACCATTTTTCAGACAAAAATTAAAATCAGGCTAATTAAGTCCAAAATGATCAAAATGAACTTTGCTTTTGGGTACCACTGTAAAACACACCTTAATGATGACCCTCTGGTCTGTCTGCTCATCCAGAATGCTGTCAGTAGGGTAGGACTCGATCTGCTGTCTAATGGCTGAGGCGATGGCAGGAACGAAGGTAAGAGGATTCAGGTCCAGGTCATCACACAGGATCTCAGCAAACATCTCTGGAGTCATAAGTTTCTCTGGAGATGCAAAATTTTATTTTAAAAACTTTTAATTTTTAAATTTTAAAAACTTATTTTTAGATTATGGGATGAAAGGCTGCAGTGATGAACAATGTAGCTCATGTTGAGCGCATAAAGGCAGCGATCTTGAGACTTTTGTACCTTATTGTAATAACTCTTTGGGAGGAAATTATGCTTAACGGTCATGAAAACACATGCATTGAGATTTTAACCACCTACACACCTGTGTGATCTCCGTTCCTCTGAAGCTGGACTTATTTGTTCTGCTTACTCTAAAAATCTATAAAAAAATCTAAAAAGTTTAAAATCTATGGGTGATATGGGCTTTTTCTAGACTGGGTAAACCCAGCCTGATCTGCCAGTGATTTGATTTCGCCCTGCAATTCAGTCTGGAAACCTGTACATTCATTTCTACTGTTCTGTTACACTTTTGTGGGAACCAATCACAGACTGGCTTATCCACCTGGCACGCTATTGGCGGGTTTAACACAATGACAAATAAGAGAAACGATGGGTTGAAGATTGGTTGAAGGACTATACAATTGCGTACAGATCAGATTCCCCAGACCAATGTTCAATCTTAAATTGAGCTTGGTCTGGTGATAGCCAGACAAGGCTTTTTCTTCAATTCCTCCAAAACGTTTGAATTCTTTGCCTGCTCAGATTGAGCAAGCTGAATCCCTTAGTGTTTTTAAATCTTCCCTTTAAGCGTATTTTTTAGGGTAGCTTTTAACTGATTATTTTGTAATTGTAATTTTTCTTTTTATTTGTTGAACTTTTAATAGCATGTTTTAATTGGTATTTTACTTTCATTAATGCATTGTTGGTATAATTGTATGTTTTACTTGATTTTATTCCTGTGAACCACTTTGAAATGCTAATTTAAAAGGTGCTATAGCAAATAAAGTTATTATTATTAATAATTATTAAATGTGAGCTTTCTGAAAAGCAAAGTCAACAACGATTTTGTATTTTGATACCGCCTTACCATTCATGTTCCAGGTGAAGGCATCCCTGAGTTTCTGCCCATCAATCTCCATGTCCAGCCGGATAGGCACCAGTACCTCTGCCTGGGATGCATTTTCGTGGATGACTGCCGGGTCGTGGTCATCGAAACTATCCATTAAAGGAAAGCAGAGACCCATAAACACACTCTATAATTAATTAACACCATGTGGGACACACGTGCTCCTAAACTCCACACCAGGGCTCTGATTCTGAACAAGAGCCCATATTTTTCCTTTATGTCGTGCCCTTTTCTGACACAACAAATGCCTGAATGTTTAACAGCCTACATAAGTGATTATGTGACAGATTTAAAATGGTTTTCTTGTAAGTAATGAAAGCAGAATGGAGTTGTTTTGGACACTGGAGAATTGCTTTAAACCAATGGCTGGCTGGTGGCATTCCAGTCTGAACAGTCTCATTTAAAGTCAACCATTGACATTTACCACAGTCCTCAGAAGGGTATGTTGATTATTGCAAGGGCCATTACGTTCAGCTAAATATCCCAAAAGGACTTCCTCTTGGCATAAGATGATATAGGTCAATCAAGGACCTAAAACCACAAATGCATCTGGCAGTTTTTGTTTGTCTTATAAACGGGAACTTTCTGACCATTTGGACCTTCATTAGGTTATCTTTTTGTGTGGGAAGTGAGGAATGGAAGAACTTCCGCATGTCCAAAGAAAAATGAGCCTATCAAGGGTATTTGCTTTTCATAACATAATCAGAAAAGATTCTTAGCGATAAACAACATAACCTGAGAAGAACCTCTTAGCAATAACAAGCCAGTTTTTTGGATTATTGCTTCATCTGCTGACCCAAAACAACTCATGGGAAGTATATAGAGGAAATGTGGTTTGGTTCCTTCATAAACATCCTCTGGTTTGATATTGCCCTGATAACATCATGCTACTAACAGTTGCTTGAAGAAATGAGTTTTTCATTTCTTAATTCAATTTAGATTGAGTACCATGCTGATGATTGCTGACAGGTCTAACCTAAGAAATGTTTAAAGACCCATGAAATGCTTGATGAGCTCA